>NC_136267.1:41757258-41904758 GCF_964187855.1 Myxine glutinosa
ACATGAACATGAACATGAAATGTTCGACATGAACATGAAATTTTCCAAAATAACCAAAATGCGAAAACAAAAATGCAGCGCTATACGACAGAGATACTGTACGTGCACGGCAAGATAACCACGTGACCGGAACCCACCTGGCGGCGTAAACTCAAAATAACCAACATGCGAAAACAAAAATGCAGCGCTATACGACAGAGATACTGTACGTGCACGGCAAGATAACCACGTGACCGGAACCCACCTGGCGGCGTAAACTCAAAATAACCAACATGCGAAAACAAAAATGCAGCGCTATACGACAGAGATACTGTACGTGCACGGCAAGATAACCACGTGACCGGAACCCACCTGGCGGCGTAAACTCAAAATAACCAACATGCGAAAACAAAAATGCAGCGCTATACGACAGAGATACTGTACGTGCACGGCAAGATAACCACGTGACCGGAACCCACCTGGCGGCGTAAACTCAAAATAACCAACATGCGAAAACAAAAATGCAGCGCTATATGACAGTGATACTGTACGTGCACGGCAAGATAACCACGTGACCGGAACCCACCTGGCGGCGTAAACTCAAAATAACCAACATGCGAAAACAAAAATGCAGCGCTATACGACAGAGATACTGTACGTGCACGGCAAGATAACCACGTGACCGGGTGGCGAAAGCTCGTAACTCAGATCTCGGCTCGCATCTCAAAGCAATAAACCGCCCGAGCGACGGCTCGTATCTCGAAAAACTCGTAAGTTGGGGCACTCGTAAGTCAAGGTTCCACTGTATATATATCTATATATATATATATATATATATATATATATATATCTCAGAGGTAGAAAAAGGAGAGACAAGGAGGTAGCAGTGGGCATCAGACTCGTTTTGACTCTTCTTAACTCGGTTCTGTAATATTCCTTTATCTCTCTATCAGCTTTTCGACAATATTATAATCTCTCGTTATATGTTGCCTTCAGGTGAGAAAAGTACTTTCAAAGCGAGGATTTTATTGATTTATCCTTTTTATCTGATCTGTATAAAGTTTTAATTTGGTAATTTTTGCAAGGTAGTATAGGTAATATATATTGGTGAAAGTAGCATGTGATGCTTGGCTGCAGTATATTATTATCTTACTTTTGTGATGATGAAGAAATATAGTATATTGTGTTCTCATTTCAGGATGGAGCGACCTCCACATATGTAAAACAACCCGTAAATACATTGAAAAATCAAAAGTTAGGTGTTACTAATGCCAACACCGAGGAAACTTTCTGGCATCTGCCTGTCAATACGTGTCGTGCATTTGACATGAACACAATGGCTACGGATTCAACTGCCTATGAACTTACTGGTCTTGACCAAATGACTGCTTCATCTCACACTATGCCCCGCAACATACAGCCAAGAAAATGTCAGGAACTATTTCCCTTAACCAGCACTTCACTGTTGCCCTTGCACAATGAGCCATCTGACATTCATCTTTTTCAACACGTTGGTATCACGTGTTCTATAGCCGGGCAAAACACAACAGATTTAGGGAAGAACTTCGTCCATCCTTATGGCAGATTTTATGTGGAACACAGCCCAGTCGATCCACTATTGCCTTCTGAAATGTTGCCCTCCGCAGCTGATATAACATTGACTGAGAATTTTTGGATGCATGAACGAAATGAGCAGCTTCCACGAATGGCGAGCATAAATTCGATGCATGATGAGGTGATGTTGAACGACCCAGCTGTTTCTGTTAATTCGCCATATTTACCATCGGATGGCATTGATTCGTCAATGGTGCTCTCTCCATTTAACAATTTTATTCAATCTCTCAAAACAAGCCCAGAGTTCATCTCTGCAGCAGAAAAATATCAGTGCCATATTCCATATGAACTTGAGGAAAAAAGGTGCTTTTCTCCATATGGCACCTCCAATATATTAAGCAGTGATTCAAGCTCAGAAGGATGGGTCTTTTCACGCATGAAGATGTTCTAACAACATTTGAATTTGTTGTTGTTCTCCTCCTCTTCCCTTTATAATGGGTGAGGTCCAATGGCACCAAGCTCCTGCCCTGCCTTGGCCACAGTACTCCTCCACTCCCCTCTTCCCTCAGCCAACTACTCTCTCCACTCTCCAACCACGTCCACCTTACTGAAATCCCTCCTCACACAATCCTCCCATCTGAACTGTGGTCTACCTCTTTTCCTCCTCCCTTGCTCCCTCAACCTATCCGCTGTCTTTGCCATTGTCTCTTCCCCCGGATGCACCAACTGTCCAGCCTATCCCAGCCAGAATTTCACCAATCTCCCCATCAGGAATATGTGATTACTAAATAAATGTCCTAAAGTTGTTATAAATGAACAATAAAATGTATGGTGAAGTCACATGGCTTTATTGGTTATAACAGGTGGAGGAAGAAGACCTGGTGATAACCTTACAATAATAAAATGGATGTTTGGTTTTGCACAAGTGAATACAGTGGATAAGGATTCCATAATTATGCAAAATAGATATGTAGGAGGAAGAAAGGGAGTTGGATAATACCTGTAATAATAAGTACTATAAGTAAATAAGTCAATGGGGGTAATATCCTAACATGACACTAACAGTACACAGGTAATATCCTGGACCACCTTCTGTTTTCAGAAAGTTGAGGAACATCATCAATATCCTAACATGTTGACATTGCAAATGATGAGTGATCACAGGAGGATATTACAATTGGCTCCGTTTATGATGAGTTTCATAAACATTTTGTGCAAATTGTTCTTCAGCTTATTTATTTGAAAATTTTGTGCAAATAAACATTTTCATAAACATTTTGTGCAAATTGTTCTTCAACTTATTTATTTGAAAACACTGGATTATTTTTGGTCTGGATAAAGAAAGAGAATAAATTGAAGAAAGGGAAGGATAGAAAATAAAGGGGTAGGGAAGTTGGATACAGGGAAGAACTAGAACCCCACTCAGTAGAGCGCATACTCCCGCCGTGGGTCAAGTTGGAATAATACGTTTTGTTTAACATCCCCTCTCCCCAAAACAATAAATGAAAAAGAAAGTAAGCCCTAATTGTCAGAGAATTAATTTTGATATATCTCGGAATTAGAGGAGAAAAACATCATTTAAGAATAAGAATAAAAGCTTTAATGCAGTAAAACAGAAAAAAAAATTCCCCAAAAAAATTCCTGGATCCGGAATAATATCCTGAGCTTCACCAAAAACTAATCAATTCTTCCTTATCCCAAGGGCAATCATCCCACCAACTTTCATTCAAATCCGTTCAGAACTTTTCCAGATATCTTGTGTACACACACACACACACACACACACACACACACACACACACACACACACACACACACACACACACACACTTTTTCATTTCTGTTCCTCAAAATTATATCTCTCTTACACACACACACACACACACACACACATACATACACACACACACACACACACACACACACACACACACACACACACACACACACACACACACACACACACACACACACACACACACACACACGATCGAATGCATTACTCCCCGGTGGGAGTAAAAATTAAAACAAAATGGGAGATCTAATAAATGGGAAGGGGAAATGTGAGGCCTACTGAGGTTGGGGGAAATGCCAAAACGCCTCCATTTTTCATTCCTATTATAGATGATCCTCTGAGCTATGAGGATGTGGAACATCTCAACCGTTTAGGAGGACATTGGCAGATTGGTGGAGCCAATTACAACCCCCCCGACCCCCCTCCTGCACCGCCGTCCCCCGTGTTTTCAAAAACCATGGGGATAATGAAACCCTATGCTGAAACTACGAATAATGAGTGTCACGATTCATGCTATCATCAAAGTTTTACTTGTATCGTTATCTCGGAAATATCTAAACAAGTTATTTTTCAGTTTGATTCTCCTGATACGAAATTCATTGAAACTAAGACTTCAATTTATATTCATGTGAACAGCTTTATAAGCCTTTGTTGGCAAGATAGTCAGCTTACCCCAATACCCCATGGCAAAGGAATCGATCCACGGACACATTTCTGCCTCTACGACCGTCATTAGCATGCAGTGATGCTTGTGATATATTATATACAGCCGTACTGCAATATTTACATAAAATTCAATGTAATAGCACGAGTAAAGAAGCTATAATCAATATATTTTTATTGTGCTGTCAAATGACTCCTGATGCTATTGGCACTTTTTGGTTTGCTGTATAACCTAAGTGACATGGGTCTGCTGAGCCGTTTTCATAACGCTGAGCACTTCACTGTTGACCTTGCACATGGGTCCGCTGAACCATTGATTAATTAGCCGTTTTCATAACGTGTACCATCATTTATAGGCTGTATTCTAATATTAAATTTGCAATGATAAATATTTATGTATAAGTATCATGATTTAATGATAGCACTAGTTTGAAGTGTCAATTTTCATCATCTCTGGCTTTAACTTTGCGTTTATTTATTTATTACTGAGTTACAATCTCTGGCTGTAGTCTGAGTTGAGGTATTTTTTGGGGAAATGGTTTGATATGCCAATGATTTATATCCCCATGCTTTTTATATCCCCATGATTTATATCACAGGAGGATATTACAATTGGCTCCATCTGTCCGTCTATCCGTCATGCTATCTCCTCCTAAACAGTGGGGCAGAAATTCACCAAACTCGGTAGTTATGATCACCACAAAGCAAGAAGGTGCAAGAGCAGTCATGTTTGGCAGGGCATAGGTCAAACGGTGAAAAACGGGCTTGGGAAAAAAAAAAAAGGTTACGGGCACATTTTAAACATTTTTTGAAATTAAACTTTGTATATGCAATCAATATTTCGGGATGCATGAAATATGCAATGATTTTTTAGCCGCGTCGCAGACGCTGCTCATAGAGTGCCCTCTGATGTTGTTCTTGTTCCTCTTCTTCTTCTTCTTGTTCTTGTTGTTCTTGCAGAGAAGACAAAACCTCAAAGCTCCACCCATTCTGGGAACCATAGCTCCACCCATTGTGGGAGAGGCTTCATATAAACAAATATCCACCATTTTATTAACTCGCATAGCTTTGAGGCTTGTTTTGTAGGCCTGTGGTGTCTTCCTCTCTCACACAGTTTTATTTCAAATCAAATTCGATATATCATTTCATTTTTCACAGTCGCTAACATAGTTTTAGACTCGGTTGAAAAAAAACGGGAAGAAAATCTGATGAAAGTTGCCCTTTATAGAACGAAATGAATTCTCAAAGGCCTGTAACTTCAAGTCCATTGAGATATATATTTTTTAAATCGCGGCATGGTCAGTCATACACGGGTCATACACGTACACGGCCCGAACACAGTCATACACAGTCATACACGGCCCGAAATAAGAGACGGGAAAATGCCGAGATATATATATATTTTGTTTAAATCGCGGCATGGTCAGTCATACACCGCCCGAAATAACAGACGGGAAAATGCCGAGATATATTAAAAATTCGTCCATTTGATGACAATCGTCACGATGAAATATTTAATTTATACGTCGTCACAATAATGTGGAGAGAGGAGCATAGCTTCGTTCACGTGTCGCCACATACGGGAAATTGCCGAGATATATATTTTTTTAATCGCGGCATGGTCAGTCATACACCGCCTGAAATAACAGACGGGAAAATGTCGAGATATATTAAAAATTCGTCCATTTGATGACAATCGTCACGATGAAATATTTAATTTATACGTCGTCACAATGATGTGGAGAGAGGAGCATAGCTTCGTTCACGTGTCGCCACACACGGGAAATTGCCGAGATATATATTTTTTAAATCGCGGCATGGTCAGTCATACACCGCCTGAAATAACAGACGGGAAAATGCCGAGATATATGAAAAATTCGTCGCCACACACGGGAAATTGCCGAGATATATTTTCATTTTGCACAAAAATAACATCAAGTAATCGAATCAATAGGAATGTCCTGTGCCTATAACATCGACGTTATAGGCACAGCTGCATCTAGGCATTGTGTAACATCGACGTGGCTTTTGTTTTAATTAAAACTTTTTGTACTTGTTTAGATTTGACCCCGAGCTCATGCCCTAGGGGGTGAGGACATAGTGTCACAGTGGTCAAAACAGGTAAACATATTGTTACAGATACGACTTTGATGGTATGGTGGGCCGAGCGGGATGGCCGCCGTATCCGTACAAGTTACCCCGATTGCACCCGGGGTTGACTAATCGCGCTATGCTAGACCAATGAAGGAAAAAGAAGACACCCGGCTGGGTTATAATGACACAATACGACACCAGGGGTTCAGTTCTCAAGACCTCCGGAGGAGGTTATATTAAGGCGGAAGGTTAGATTACAACTACAAGAGGTACATCATAGGAAGACAGGCACTTAGACACAACCTTATATTATTCCCGACAGACCACAGAGAAACAGGACAAAAACTGGCTCACACGGGGATTGATGGCTAGGAAAGGCAGATAGCGATGGCTCAAGGTGCACTCTTGGCTCAAAGCAGGGTACACGGTTCGGTCCAGAGATGCGGGGAGGTCTCGTCTCAGCGCTCAGAGGTGACGTTCTTTCTCAGGCCTCTCCAAACTCAGGCGCATCTGTTTCAGCGCTCGCAGGTCCGTCTTTCTCCAGCTGGGGGCGAATCTGACGTCACATCCGGCGCGTGGCCGCGTATATCCGGCGGGGAGTGACACGCCCTCGGCTCGCTAGCTCCGCCTCGTGGAATCGGCACGTTGCTTCTCATTGGGTGCGTGCGGGGGGGGTTACTGGCTCCGCCCCTGACGAGGAGCTGACAGCCAGCCCCTTCGGGGTAACCCCGTGGAGCGCATGGTCTGGAGCTAATCGAGCCGGTGTGAGGACGCATCCTCCCCCGCTCCGCCGCCATCCCCTCTGTTGTTGTTGTAATTGTTGTTGTAGTTGTTGTTATTGTTGTTGTTTGGGGAAGAAGATGGGAGGAGGTATGGGAAGGTCCTAAACTCACTACTGGTGCCATATAATCACATTCTGGTGCAACGAAGAGTCATAATTAATGGAAACGAGGCCTTAACTGACATAGATTAAGAATAACTAGGAAGATGTCCGAAAGTTGTCTACGTGTGGTGCGGTGGACCTGGGCACGACATTTAATGGGGGAATAAGGGGAAGGTCGGCTCTACTGATTGTTATTTACATGCAATGGGACTAGGGAATGGGGGATCGGGGAAAGTTGGGGAGTATTGGAGAAAATAGGGGAATATTTACAAGCGGATATGGAGGCCAAATTCCATATTCGCAACATTGCACCCTTCTCTACCCTCGGGGCGTCCCGACCCGATAAATTTTTACCTACTTTAGTGTGGCACGCAATGTAGTTCCCTCTACTATTAACTCTACCCTGAGTGCGACAGTTTTACAGATATTCACAAATGAGTAAATATGTCCCCCTGCGACGTTGCACCCTTCTCCTCACAGAAACACACCCACAGGATAACCGAATCCGGAAAGAATTCTCAAACTAAACATACAGCCGGTAGGGAGCATTATTTACAAGACTATGCTGCTATTTACACTACGATCCAGGACCTGTTTTTGGAGGAACACATGCAGATGTTATGCATAGAGAGAGCGCGCTTGCCAGCATCGATACACCAACCCACGAGTGCTCTGTGGCCGACGGCCTTTAATAACGTGCAGAGCACCCTTCCCGAGCATCAAAAGCACCACCCCACCACCAATCGGTGCAGTCACCATTGTTCATTGGAATAAAAATAAATTCGACAACCCCTAACCCTGCAGGTGTCTCTTGCTCTTCTTGTGGTGCACTTGGTGGTGTTAACTATAAGTGGTTCACCTGTATGGCATAGGTGCCACGTTGACCCATAGGTCCATCCCCGGGTGGTGCTTGGCCGCAAACGAACTGCGGTCCATTGTGGGTGGCCACAAACATTGCGGTCCATATGGTGTATCGATCCAGGCAGCCAACAGCGAAAGTGCAGGCCCACAACTGCGTAGCCAGCACCTCTCTCTCCTCTCTCTCTACCCCAAAGCCAGATCCTCGGAGGTGGGAGACAAAAGAAGAAACAAGTGAGTAAGGTGGTAAGGGCGCAAAAGTGCACGCAATATAAGGTAATGCACACTGGGGGCACATGGGAACCAGGTGAGACAGGTACGTTCCTATCGTACGCCCCCCCCCCCACCAGGTAACCTACATGGCCCCTCCCTTACCCCTTACTGTATCCACAAAACACAACACTACCCATAAACATCTACTTTACAAATCAAAAAACATCCCTACTGTCTTCCCCGTTCCTCCCATATACCAAATTCGTCTTCTCTCCCTCCTAACCAATCAAATTTGCCATTTTCAACTCTCATCAAAATTTGCCATCTCCAACTCAACATCAAAATTTGCCATCACCAATTCATCATCAGTCCCTCCTAAGGAGGGAGAGATGGAATCACCCCAATGTCTCATCCACGTCGTGATGCGTCTCACAAATCCACAGCAATCTCATTTCCTGCACAAAACAAAGAAAACACAGGTGTGGAGTCATCATCATCACCACAGGTAAGTGGCTGCGTATGGTGCGACAGGTTCATCAATCCTAACTATTTCCTAAATGACTTTAACAACTTTACACTACCCGGGGGCTTTCTCCGGCCAAACCATTGGCCCTCTTACACTATGGGTTCTAAAAACCAATTCCCATTGGCCAAACTGTGGTGCTCTTCAATTTGGGGTCTCACTCCCCCGATTCATCTCCCGGTGCCCTCGCACAATTTCTGGGTTGCGGCGTGTACCTCTCCCAGTGGGTCTACCCACCTGCACACCTCCACCACTGCAGTTGCCTCCGAGCTTACCTGCTCCTTACCCTAACCTAACTACCAGGGGAAGGCCCTCTGGCTCTCTCCCCACTCCGTGCCCTCTCTGGCACTGGGCTGCCCGATCCACACCCGGGATCCTCAGGCACCCACTCACAACTACCGGCTCCCAGAGCCCACCTGCGGCCTCACCTGGCCGACATCCTCACAGTGGTGGAGTGCCCAACCAACTACACACACTAACAGGCTACACGCCCAGCCATTTCCACAACACTAATGCACCCATTCACAACACCATTCTGCAACCGCACCACAAATGCCAATATCCAACCACAATTTACCTGCACCCTCTACCTAACACTTACACTACCCGCCCCGGGTGCTCGTGAAAGGGGTCCACTCTTCCCCCATCCACACCTTCGCACCATGCACACCACTCCGTACCACTCACTCCAACTCTCTCCACACACCTGTACCTGCACACCTGTGCTCTCACACCTGGTGCCACCTGCACCCTTCTCTCCCCAAGCGCATTCGCGCTGATCCACACACTCACTACTCATACACTGCTCCACACACCTGTCCAGTTGCACACCTGTGCAATCACACCTGTTCAATTCTCACAAACACGGCATCATCTCAGCTAACTACTCCCTTCTGAAACTTGCGCTTCCCAGTCGTCCCTTTAAACTATTGCGCTCCCTCGTCATTATAATCCACACTAATCTACCTGCGTCCCCACTACAGGTATCAGTCGGCAGGGTGATGGGAGGGTGATTGCAGGGTGGTGGGAGGGTGATGGCAAGGTGATGGGAGGGTGATGGCAGGGTGATGGGAGGGTGGTGGGAGGGTGGTGGCAGGGTGATGGGAGGGTGATTGGAGGGTGATGGGAGGGTGATGGCAGGGTGATGGGAGGGTGGTGGGAGGGTGATGGCAGGGTGGTGGGAGGGTGATGGCAAGGTGATGGGGCAGGGTGATGGCAGGGTGATGGCAGAGGGTGATGGCAGAGGGTGATGGCAGAGGGTGATGGCAGAGGGTGATGGCAGAGGGTGACGGGGGAGGGTGACGGGGGAGGGTGATGGGAGGGTGATGGCAGGGTGATGGGGGAGGGTGATGGCAGGGTGATGGGAGGGTGATGGCAGGGTGACGGGGGAGGGTGATGGGGGAGGGTGATGGGGCCTCCCTATAGAAGTCAGTATCTCCCACGACACAGGCGCGCATTCGTGCCGCGTGACGTGGTGACGTCATCACACTTTCACCTCAAAAGACCCATTTGATATAAGTTAATATTCTGATATAAGCTTTAGAAAACCAATCCTATATAAGCCAATACCTCCAACGATACAGGTGCGCAAAATACAAAATCACAAAAGATTTATTTGATATAAGTTAATATTTTGAATAACTCGGTCAATATCAGTCCGAATTTCGCCAAATTAAGGTTCCCGTTATCCACAGATACCCCTGTATCCTCCTAGAGGCGAAGTCAGGATGAAATTCGCAAAAAATAAAGTCCTTCGGCAACGAAAATTTAACATGGGGCTTTCCTATGTAACTTTACCCCGAGGTAATTCCACCAAAAATCCCCGAAATTTCGCGGGCCCCATTCTATTGAGTGTTAAGCTAGTCTAGCGACTGAAAAATCTGAAAACAGAATTAAGATCCGAGTATTTTGTGACCACTTTATTTAACAAAATGAGGTGCGGCCTAGCATCTAGTCGAGACCAGGTCACCCAGGCCGATCACCCATTCCGAACCCCAAATTCCTCATCGACGATAGCTAAACAATATATTATATGAATCGCACCGTACATACCTCCTTCTAGATCTTGTTCTTGTCTTGATATACTCACTCAGGCTCACCCTATCACGACTGAGTCCTCTCAGCTCTTCAAATGGCGTCCGCTGCCACGCTGCGCCTCGTGTCCACACCACAGTCCAGTCCAACTCCGAGCTCTTCTTCTTCAAACGACCTTTGACACTCATGGAGGGGGCGTGATGACGTCACTGCGCTTCAGTCTTAGAAAACTAAGGGCGTGATGACGTCACCCCGCTTCAGTCTTAGAAAACTAATTTTTATATAAGTTAATATTTTCATTAACTCCTAGAGGCGAAGTCTTAGAGAATTTCGCAATAAGAAATAGAGTCCTTCGGCGACGGAAATTTAACACGGTGTTTTCCTATGTAACCTTATCCTGAGGTAGTTTTACCAAAAAATCCCCGAAATTTCACGGGTCCAGCCCTATTGAGTGCCTGCGGCCTCTCAGGTTGCCCTGCCGTCCCGCCGTGGGCGCTGGCAGGGTGTACTTCAAAATAAGCTTAAGTGTCAAGTGTTAGGTTCCTCCTTGCCCTCGCAAGGGAAAGGCTAGGGTCAAGCTCTTCCAAATTTCCAAACACTAGGAATCGGACATCTCAAATTAATTAATTAATTTGTTAACACATCTCAGTCGCCCGCGACCTCTCTAGCGCGGGCGTCGAACCAGTTCATTCCCGGTGCGACCGGGCCGAGTATCGGCCCGGCCGTGGCCGAAGCCGTTGATTCCGCCGTAGCACGCTAACGTGTAGGCTCGCGCGCCCCTGGTCCGCCGGGGCTCCGCGGGTGTCCTACCGTGCCTGGCTTGCCGGTGCCCGGGGACGGATCTCGCTGTCTAAACGTTACCTAAGGTCATCTTCGCTAGATCCCTACACACCATATCCTAACCCACCCGGGCTAGTTTTCACTGCCATACACCCCACAAGCTATTGCTCCTTTGCCCCCCTCACATGGGAAAGGTGGCAGGGATGCCACCCTCTCCCACCGGGCCTATCGCTCCTCAATCCCCCAGTCCTCTGGCACTAATAAGCCCCCCTTATTCAGAGGTACTGGGTCCCGCCTCGGCATCTAAAGCCGAGGCGATCCACGGGGGCGCCTGCTCGCCGGTGTAAGGTCTTATCCGGTCGGCGTGGACGATCCGAGGGAGGGCTCGTGGCCCCATTTTGATCTTAAAGACCACGTCACAGATTTGCGACAGGACGACTCCTGGGCCTTGCCAGGGGGAGGTGAGTTTTGGGCACCTTCCCTTCCGCCTCCGGGGATTAAAGAACCAAATCTTCATCCCCGGAGCGTATTGACTCCCCTGGCTCCGGTCGTCGTACCTGCGCTTCATCTTTTCCCCCGCCAGATGGAGTTGGCGGCGGGCGAAGGCATGGACTAGCTCCATGCCTTCCTCTAGGTGACGTGCGTACCCCTCCCTCGGCGGGTTAACCACTGTGTCTGGCACGGGACCGCATAGCAAGTCGGCGGGAGCCCGTAACTCCCGCCCATACATAAGCAACGCTGGACTGCATGCGGTGGCCCCGTGCTGGCTGGTTCGGTAGGCCATGAGCAAGTAAGGGAGATGTTCGTCCCAGTCATCCTGACGGGTGGTGGTGAACAGTGCCAGTTGTTGGATTAGAGTTCGATTGAATCTTTCCACCATCCCGTCAGATTGAGGTCTTAAAGGCGTTGTTCTGGTTTTCCGAATTGACAGGAGACTGCACACATCTTTTAGCAATTTGCTCTCAAAATTTCGTCCCTGGTCGGTGTGCAACTCCTGTGGAATCCCATGCCGGCACACAAATCCTTCCACGAAGGCCTGCGCTACCACCCCTGCTTCTTGGTTGGGGAGGGCGTAGGCCTCCGGCCACTTGGTGAAATAGTCCATTACAACGAGGATATACTTATTACCTTGGCGGGTGCGGGGCAGCGGTCCTAGAATATCCATAGCCACCCGCTCAAGGGGGGCCCCCACCTGATGTAATTGAAGGGGGGCCCTCATCCTCCGTGCTGGTCCCTTTTTGGCAGAACAGGCGTCGCATCTCCGACACCAGTCCTGTATGTCGCGCCCCATATTCACCCAATAGAACCTCCGGCGGACCCGAGATATTGTCTTTGTCCTGCCCAAATGGCCGCCGGAGCGGGTACCATGCACCTGTTGCAATATGACGTTCTTGAATTTGTCAGGGACTATCACCAGCCAGGAAGTTCGATCAGAGGGAACCTCCACCCACTTGCGATACAAGATGTTGCCTTTCAATTCCAGGGTCTGCCACTGAGCCCAATATGCCTTTGTCTGCGCCCCGAGGGGGGTGACCTCTTCCCCCTTTGGTCTTTGCCCCAATTTGACCCATTGGAACACCGGCCCCAGAACAGGATCCTCCTGCTGGGCCGTGCTCCAAGCCAACTCTCCAAATTCCTCGTCCGCGGTTAGTGGCAAAATTGGCCCTCTCACCCGGGTTGCCCGGACGACGAGAATCGGGGCGGAATCGCCCAATTGCTCCCTCTCCTCGTGTCTCGCACAAAATTTACAGTTTTCCCCCAGACAAGGACGCCGAGAGAGTGCGTCCGCATTACCATGGGCCTTCCCGGCCCTATGGGCCACATCAAAATCGTACTGCTGCAACTTTTCCAACCACCTTGCAATTTGGCCCTCCGGTTCCTTGAACCGAAGGAGCCATTGCAAGGAGGAATGGTCAGTTCTAACCAAAAATTTCCGCCCGTACAAGTACGGGTGGAAATGGTTCATGGCAGCCAGCATAGCCAATAACTCTTTGCGAGTGACGCAATAATTTCTCTCGGGCCTACTTAAGGCCCGACTATAATAACCAATCACTCTCTCCACGCCCTCCTGTGTCTGAGACAAAACTGCGCCCAATCCTTCCTGGCTCGCATCCGTGTCCAGGGTAAATGTCCCGTCACTAGTGGGGTAAGCTAGAAGGGGTGCGGATGTTAGACACCCCTTCAATTTTTGGAAGGCCTCGTGGCACTCCCGTGTCCAATTAAATCGCGTCCCCTTCTCCGTAAGCCGGTGGAGGGGACGGGCCAACTCCGCAAATTTCGCCACAAAGCGCCGGTAGTAGGAGCAGAGTCCCAAAAATCCCCGCACCTCTCGTTCCATACCCTCCGGACCAGCCATACACCTCACTCTTGGCCTCTCACGAACATCCGGGTCTATCTCGACCCCCAAGCTTATTAAATCACCTGGCGCATCATACGCACGACCATATTGGTCACCACTTACACCGGGTCCTCTTTCTCTTCGCTTCTCCTCCATCACCTGCGAATCCCTCATCCGGTTAATGAGCACATCATCACGATCCGAACACAGACTTTGGACCAATTATTTTACTTCCTCCTTTATCTCTTTCTTATC
Source organism: Myxine glutinosa (assembly GCF_964187855.1). Taxonomy (NCBI): domain Eukaryota; kingdom Metazoa; phylum Chordata; class Myxini; order Myxiniformes; family Myxinidae; genus Myxine; species Myxine glutinosa. The sequence continues at coordinate 41,771,228 of NC_136267.1, forward strand.
CTCTCTCCGTCGCTTCTTAATTTCGCTCACCCCTTCTTCCACTTCTTCTAATTTTTGCTTCATCTCCTTCATCTCTTCGTGCGCCCCTTTAAGTTCTTCCTCTAACTCCACTTTATTTTTTTCTATGTGCTCCCGCACCTCCCGCTCTTTAACCTCCATTACCTCTACCACCTTGTCCATTTTCCTCGTCAGGTCCTCATGTACCGTCTGGCACTCTTTTTTAATTACCCCTACGTCCTTTTTCATCTCCTTCTGTGTCGATTTTAAACCCTCTATTACCGCTGTGTTCTTCTTTACCTGGTCCCCCAACTCCTTTTGTCCCACTGTCAGTTGTTCTACTCCCAGCGTCAACTCCTCTATACCACCTTGCAATTTTACAGTCCCCTTTCTCACCTCTTTCTCCATGCGCTCCTTACAGTGCCTCACCTCCTCGCGCACTCCTCCGACCTCCTCACTCACTCCTCTTCTGATCTCCTCTCCCATCACTTGCATCTCCTGCCCAGATGCCACCCTCATCTGCTCCATTTCCTCCCTGTGAGCATCCAGTTTGGTTTCTACCCCCATTCTGACCCCCTCTATCTGCTGCTCCATTTGTTTAACTTCCCTTTCCGCTTGGTCCCTCATGTCCCTCAATTTGCCTTCCATACTGTTTTCTAACCCCTCTAACCCATTTTTCACTCCCTCTATTTGATTCTCTTGAGCGGCCATTCTGTTTTCTACCCCCGTTAACCCCTGTTTCACTCCCTCTATCTGATTCTCCTGGGCAGCCATTCTATTTTCTACCCCCATTAACCCCTTTTTCACCTCTTTTATCCCGTTGTCTAACCCCTCAAATTTGTCGTCTAACTTCCCAAATTTCTTGTCTAAACCCTTAAAATTATTGTCTAACCCCTCACTGGTACCCCTCGCTTCGTCCCTCATTACCCCCATTTGGTTTCCCAACCGCTCACTATCAGCCCTCATTTGCTCACTATCAGCCCTCATTCCCACCATTTGTTCCATAAGGGCCCTCATTTGCAGGAGGAAAAGGTTCGAATCCACCAGGGGCGCTGCCACGGTCGCGGGCGCGGTGACCAGCGAGGCGCCATTTTGCGCGCCCGCTTCTTCGTGCGTGACGGCGCTATTTTGCGAACCTGCCGCCCTCACTGCTTCGCTCTCCTCCTGTCCCTCATTTTGGTCCTGGACCGACCCTGCTTCACTCTCCCCTACCGGACCCCAGCCGTCTTGATCCGCCATAGCGCGACTTGCAAAATTCGAGTTTCGTAAAACAAAACAAATTTCGGCCGCTCCAAATTTTGACCAAATTTTTTTTTTTCCTCTATTCGTTTTTTTTTTTTTTCAAAATTTGGTCGGGCCTCGAATCTCACTCCCGACACCAATTGTTACAGATACGACTTTGATGGTATGGTGGGCCGAGCGGGATGGCCGCCGTATCCGTACAAGTTACCCCGATTGCACCCGGGGTTGACTAATCGCGCTATGCTAGACCAATGAAGGAAAAAGAAGACACCCGGCTGGGTTATAATGACACAATACGACACCAGGGGTTCAGTTCTCAAGACCTCCGGAGGAGGTTATATTAAGGCGGAAGGTTAGATTACAACTACAAGAGGTACATCATAGGAAGACAGGCACTTAGACACAACCTTATATTATTCCCGACAGACCACAGAGAAACAGGACAAAAACTGGCTCACACGGGGATTGATGGCTAGGAAAGGCAGATAGCGATGGCTCAAGGTGCACTCTTGGCTCAAAGCAGGGTACACGGTTCGGTCCAGAGATGCGGGGAGGTCTCGTCTCAGCGCTCAGAGGTGACGTTCTTTCTCAGGCCTCTCCAAACTCAGGCGCATCTGTTTCAGCGCTCGCAGGTCCGTCTTTCTCCAGCTGGGGGCGAATCTGACGTCACATCCGGCGCGTGGCCGCGTATATCCGGCGGGGAGTGACACGCCCTCGGCTCGCTAGCTCCGCCTCGTGGAATCGGCACGTTGCTTCTCATTGGGTGCGTGCGGGGGGGGTTACTGGCTCCGCCCCTGACGAGGAGCTGACAGCCAGCCCCTTCGGGGTAACCCCGTGGAGCGCATGGTCTGGAGCTAATCGAGCCGGTGTGAGGACGCATCCTCCCCCGCTCCGCCGCCATCCCCTCTGTTGTTGTTGTAATTGTTGTTGTAGTTGTTGTTATTGTTGTTGTTTGGGGAAGAAGATGGGAGGAGGTATGGGAAGGTCCTAAACTCACTACTGGTGCCATATAATCACATTCTGGTGCAACGAAGAGTCATAATTAATGGAAACGAGGCCTTAACTGACATAGATTAAGAATAACTAGGAAGATGTCCGAAAGTTGTCTACGTGTGGTGCGGTGGACCTGGGCACGACATTTAATGGGGGAATAAGGGGAAGGTCGGCTCTACTGATTGTTATTTACATGCAATGGGACTAGGGAATGGGGGATCGGGGAAAGTTGGGGAGTATTGGAGAAAATAGGGGAATATTTACAAGCGGATATGGAGGCCAAATTCCATATTCGCAACAATATTTAACTCAAAATTTTATATTGGGCATTCCTGGTGGAACGTTTTGCCATCTTTCAACTTTGTTTTAGGTGGGAAGAATGGGGATTTGCAATGGCGAGCCATCGACTTAACTCATTCCAGTTTTCACCCCTCAGCCCAAATTGGGCTAAGGGGTATTGTCACTGGCGTCCGTCAACTTTTGGTTTCCGTCAATTTCAAGGAGAACGGCTTGTCCGATTAAATCCATTTTTGCAGTGTGTGTTGGGGTTGAGTAGAGGAAAGTTCCTTTCGAAAATGGGTGCGCTGTGATTTTCAATATGGCCGCCACGGCAGCCATCCGGGCGTCCGTAAACTTTTGGTTTCCATCAATTTCGAGCAGAACGGCTTGTCCGATTAAATCCATTTTTGCAGTGTGTGTTGGGGTTGAGTAGAGGAAGTTGCCTTTCGAAAATGGGCGTGCTGCGATTTTCAATATGGCCGCCACGGCAGCCATCTTGAAATTGGTTTCCACCATGCATGGGCTGAGGGGTTACACCCGCTTTGCGGTGCTATTTATTATTGTCTGCAATCAGTCCACTTTTGATGAATATTGATAGCTCACTTTCACCTTCACCACATTGCATATTAGAGTCATACTACTCGCCCTACATCATTTGAAGTTTTCTGCTGTGTGGCATGTTTTCATAAAGATTAGGCAAACCCACCATCATGTGGAATTCCGCTAATCATTTTTGTGTACAGTTTACGACGCTTTCAAACATTACCCAGACAGAAAAACAATTGGTGGTAAAATAAACACTCCAATGTCACTTTTGTGGCACATCACGTTTGTCTATTCAGAAGGCGGCCGGTGTTTTGACCGGGACATTCATTTGCATTCTCACAGCTTATTAGATCAGGTCGAGGAAATTGTTATTACCCTCGCTGGAGGAGGGGGTATTGCATTTGGTTCTGTTTGTCTGTTTGTCCACAAAGAATGGGCTACCGTAGGCCACAGATGCCACCTAGCGTTAGCCAAGAGTACACATTATCTTTTTCCAACTGAGTACCTCCATAATGTATGTACAATTAGAATGTGTGTAATTATGTCTATAAAATACGTACTATAAAACCACACAGAACAAGTCCTGGCAAGGGTCTGCAATCGTTGATTGCTCTTTCTGATTTATCCGCAAAACTTACAGTTCTGCTTAAATATTCAATACGCATGACTTTTAAGAAACCCATGTATTGCTACCCATTTAGTAATGGTTGATGCAGTAATGTTTGTCTGGGAAAATGCTTCACGCAAGTCTTTCACAAAACGGCAACCCAGATCTGACGTTCAACTGAAGGTGATTTGGGCTGGAATTTTTAATTTGTTCAGGCTACTGGTGATAACCCACCTACTCTTAATGAAGGATCTGTAATGTCCACCAACTAATGTTAGCAAATGGGACAGCCAGCTCCACGTACATTCGAAGGGTGGAGAACGAAGGGTGGAGAATGTGCAGAAACAAATTTGCAAAGAAAGGGGCCGGATCGGAACCCATGGGTATACTCTTAAAAACAAACAAACAAACAAACAAAAAACACACACACACACACACACACACACACACACACACACACACACACACACACACACACACACACACACTTTATGAACTTTACACCTCTATGTCTCCCAAACCGCTCAATGTAAAGAGTAAGAACACACACACGAAAACAAAAAACATGGGTGATTAAATAATGAACATAAACAAGGAAGACAAACGTATTTGAAGATGAACGGCTTGTGGAGAATATTGTGAAAAATGAAAAATTTAATAAAAGAATAAACCAAAAACAAAATGATGTTTTCTCCATTTTTTCCCTGCGCCCACGAAGCGTAAGCAGGGTTAGGCGATCGGTTGCGTACGTGTCTGCATTTTAGAAATTAATTTTTGTTGTCTTTCTGGGAGGATGTATGTAGTGGAGTCAGTACTCATGGTCAGTACGAGGACATCAACGATTTGGGACAATGAGGTTGTGATGACACAGAGCTTTCTAAATTTTCAGATGACACAGAGCTTGGAGGTAACGTAGATAGCAGAGATGGAGCAGTACGGGCTGATTCAGGAAAGGTGAGATAGTTTAATAGATTGGGAAAAGAAAGGCGGGACGATGAGGAGCGGGGTAACGAGGGAGGCGGGACGACGAGGGGCGGGGTAACGAGGAGGCAGGACGATGAGGAGCAGAGTAACGAGGGAGGCGGGACGACGAGGGGCTGGGTAACCAGGAAGGCGGGACGATGAGGAGCGGAGTGACGAGGGAGGCGGGGCGACGAGGGGTGGGGTAACGAAGGAGGTGGGACGATGAGGAGCAGGGTAACGAAGGAGGTGGGACAACGAGGGGTGGGGTAACGAAGGAGGCGGGACGACGAGAGGCTGGGTAACCAGGGAGGCGGGACGATGAGGGGTGGGGTAACGAAGGAGGTGGGACGATGAGGAGCAGGGTAACGAAGGAGGTGGGACAACGAGGGGTGGGGTAACGAAGGAGGCGGGACGACGAGAGGCTGGGTAACCAGGGAGGCAGGACAATGAGGAACGGGGTAACGAGGGAGGCGGGACGACGAGGGCGGGGTAATCGTGGGAAGGGGCCGGGCTAATCGAGGGAGGAGGCGGGGTAATTGAGGGAGGGGGCGGGGTAATCGAGGGTGGGGGCGGGGTAATCGAGGGTGGGGGCGGGGTAATCGAGGGAGGGGGCGGGGTAATCGAGGGAGGGGGCGGGGTAATCGAGGGAGGGGCGGGGTAATCGAGGGAGGCGGCCGGGTAATCGAGGGAGGAGGCGGGGTAATCGAGGGAGGAGCGGGGTAATCGAGGGAGGGGCCGGGTAATCGAGGGAGGAGGCCGGGTAATCGAGGGAGGGGGCGGGGTAATCGAGGGAGGGGGCGGGGTAATCGAGGGAGGGGGCGGGGTAATCGAGGGAGGGGGCGGGGTAATCGAGGGAGGGGGCGGGGTAATCGAGGGAGGGGGCGGGGTAATCGAGGGAGGGGGCGGGGTAATCGAGGGAGGGGGCGGGGTAATCGAGGGAGGGGGCGGGGTAATCGAGGGAGGGGCGGGGTAATCGAGGGAGGGGGCGGGGTAATCGAGGGAGGGGGCGGGGTAATCGAGGGAGGGGGCGGGGTAATCGAGGTAGGGGGCGGGGTAATCGAGGGAGGGGGCGGGGTAATCGAGGGAGGAGCGGGGTAATCGAGGGAGGCGCGGGGTAATCGAGGGAGGAGCGGGGTAATCGGGGGGAGGGTGGTGCCAAGTTGGACAAGGAGGACTGTCGAAGTAGCCCAAGCCGGGATCTCGTGACTGACGTCTTGAGAGAACAACTGAACAAGCGGAGCGGGATTTGAGGAGAGCGATCTCTGCAACGCCCTTAACCGCCACCGTGAACAAGAAACGGTCGTCACCTGCGAACTGAGTCAAAGAACGAACGGACAAGAAGAAGAAGAAGAAGTAGCGTCAAAGTTCAAACCAACGACAAACCTTCTAAAGTCTGAGGTAAATAAGCTCGTTAAAGGCGCTCACTCTTTTTCCCGCGGGAATGTTTGTCTTTCTCCCCACGGCTGACGTGTGGAGTACTAAGTACTAACCGTTTGAAGCAGGTCGAACGAGCTTTGTTGAGAGAAACATGGCATTACGATCAAGGAGAAAGCCGCTCTCATTAAGATTTATGCCATTGCTTGTGTTGTGACCTTTAAGAAAGCTTCATGAATGTCATGGACGCGCCCAAGATGTCGACGCTGTTTCTGTAACATCTTTGCATAGCGGGATCACCTCTTCTAAACCTGCGATTTTTACCTGTCATTCTTATTCGACGAAATATCCCGACCCAGATATAAACTGCCATCCAGGTGTTCCACAGGCAGGTTGATCCATCAAGGTGTACGCCGTCCCTCGTACGGACGTCACACTGGGGGTCACATCTGCCGCGATTACTCGGTGAATGTTAAAGATCCCACGGTGTGCATCGTGAAGAGTAGGCAAGCTATCGCCGGCACCCTGAACAAATGATGAATTCCTGCCCTAACTTTAGTGGAATGTCAGGCGGGCCTGGCTAGCCAGTTGGTGAAAAAGACCTGGGCCAAGATTCCTCCGGCCAAACCCACAAGAACGTGGGGAGAATAATTGTGGCCGTTAAAGAAGAAGAAGAAGAGGAGGGTATTCAACATCAGAGGGATGGGAAACTTTCAAGGAATAAATGAGTTGGATACAAAGTATATGCCAGTGAGGTGTAAATCTAGAGGCAAGAGACTAGGGTGGTTTGCATGGAGGTAAGGAGTGCTATCAAGGATAAGCAGAAGGTATTTACGTACTTAATTATAAAATAACAAGATCGGAGTTCCACTCAGGTTATTTGACCAGACGCTGTGACGTAATGGTTAGTTGCTCTGCTCCCCAAGTCTGGAAGGTCAGCAGTTCAAACCCCGGAGGAATCCTACCAAAGACTTAAAAATTATACTTGCTCGATGCTCGGGATTTAATAATGAGTGCAGACAAACAAGCATAGGTTGGCAACCATTGCGCAGGCTCAATGGGCCGGATGGCTTCCTCCTGCGTTGAAGGTTTGAAGTTCCTTGTAAGGGAATTCATCGAAGGGGTGAAGGTGCTCGTTTAGAAAATAATGAGGCAAGCCAAAAAAGAATATGAGAACGGTATGACCAAGAATTTTGAACAATGGCAAGGAATGTTGGAATACACAAGTAGGTAATGGGCAGGTGAGGAGGAATGTGGGCCCATTGAGGGCTGTGCTGTCACGTGCCCCTTTCTCAGGAGTGGCATCCGTCTGGCCACTCTCCCATAAAGCCTAGATTTTGGAAGTGCTGTAGAGACTGTTGTCCTTCCGGCAGGTTCTCCCAGCAAAGGAACCCTGTAGTTACCCTGCGTTTGCGAAGTGAAAAGCAGGGTTAAGCATTCGGTTGCGTACGTGTGCCGTACGTGTCTGCATTTTAAAAATTCATTTTCTCAGCAACCGTTGGTCCGATTGACATGAAATTTTACCATAGGAGGGCCTCCGCCTGTAGAATTTTTTTATTCATAATTATGACGGCATAGGTCACTGGTACGGACGCCATCTTGGAAAAACGTTACACCTCTATATCTCCCAAACCGCTCAATGGAAACATGGCTCATTGTCAAGTACTCCCCATGGGGAATAAGATATGTTGATGATGATGCCATCGGTACCTTAATTATGACGTCATAATTTGACAAGTACAACGCTTGATATGATGAGTATGAAAAAAAAAATCCCTCTGCAACTGTTAGTCCGATTAGCACAAAATTTTCAGAATATGAGTGGCTCCTCCTGTGGAATTTCTGAAATGATAATTATGACGTCATAGGTCACGTGGTACAGGCACCATCTTGGAAAAATCGAAAAACGTTGCACCTCCATATCTCTGAATCCACTCAATGGAAAAAATGGAAACATTGCTCATTGTAAAGAACTCCTCATGGGGAATAAGATATGTTAATGATGATGTCATCGGTACCTTCATTATGATGTCATAATTCGACAAGTACAACGCTTGATTCGATCAGTATGAATTTTTTTTCTTTGCAATTCTTGGTCCGATTGACACGAAATTTTCACCATAGGAGGGCCTCCTCCTGTAGAATATTTTAATGATTATTATGACGTCATAGGTTGCGTGGTACAGGCGCCATCTTGGAAAAAACTTTACACCTCTATGTCTCTCAAACCGCTCAATGGAAAAAGTTGAAACATGGCTCATTGTCAAGTACTCCCCATGGGGAATAAGATATGTTAATGATGATGTCACCTGTCTTCGTTATGACGTCATAATTTGACAATTATAACACTTCATCGAATCAGTATTATTATTTTTTTCTCTGCAACTGTTCATCTGATAGACACGAAATTTTCACTGCAGGAGCGCCTCCTCCTGTAAAATATTTTAATGATAATTATGATGTAATAGGTCACGTGCTACAGGTGCCATCTTGGAAAAACTGAAAAATGTTACACCTCTATCTCCAAAACCGCTCAATGGGAAAATTGAAACGTGACTCATTGTAAAGAACTTCGCATGGGGAATAGGTGTTAACGATGATGTCATTGGTGTCGTAATTATGACGTCATAATTTGACAGAGACAACGCTTAGTCTGATCAGTTTTTTTTTTGTTTTTTTTTGTATACTGAATCGAGGCTCGTGAAAGAGCTAACATTTATTTCACAAACAAATCAACCAGACAAACAAAATATACAAAAAGAGGGAGCGGAAGACAAGATGGGGAGAGAAGGGGAAGCACACAACCACAACATTTGAGAGCAGGGAGAAGTGTGGGAGGGAGAGGGCTTGGGGGGCGGATGCGTGGGAAGGGGGGGGGGGGGGGGAGAGGTATAAAACACAAGGGGACCGAAATTAGTGGGGGTAGAAAAGATCAAGGTTTTGGATGGGGGAGGATAAGAGATGGTGGTGAACAGCTGTTTTAAAGACCTGGAGGGTGGAGTGGGATTGAAGAGAGTGAGGGAGTTTGTTCCAGAGGCGGGAGAAAAGAGGAATGGAGGAGTGAAGGTGAGCAGAAAGTCTTGATTTTGGCAGTTTAACCATAAGAGGGTTGCAGGCAGATCTTGTGCGACCTGTAGGAATATTTGGGGGACAGAGCCCAGAGAGAGCTGGGGGGGCAAGGCCAGAGAGGAGTCGGTAGAAGACGGAAAGACCACCAACCTGCCTGCGGTGAGTGAGTGAAAGGCCCTTGGAGTTAGCTTCATCGCGGGAGATTCCAATGATTCTGAACGCTTTGGTTTCAACAGCGTGAAGACGAGCTAGGTGTGAGGCAGGAGCACCAGACCAGAGGGGAGAGCAGTATTCCATAGAGCTGCGGATGAAAGCCTTGTATGTGGTGAGGAGCTCAGGTGTGCCAAGGAAGGACTTCGCACGACGGAGGATGCCCAGTCGGCGACTGGCTTTGGAGGCCAGATTTGAAATGTGGTTTTCCCAGGAAAGATCATGGCGAATACTGAGACCCAAAAGCTTGAGTGACAGAACTTCTTGGAGAGGATTATTCAGAAAGTGGATGGGAGGGTTGTCCAGTCGGTCTTTTCAGAGAGACATCGTAAGAGTGTGAGATTTATCAGGATTGAAAGACATGTTCCATTTGTTTGCCCAGTCTGTGATTTTGTCCAGGTCTGCAGAGAGTGAGGAGGCTGCAGACTGCCGATCTGAGGGATGAGGAATGGAGCGACAGAGAGTAGAGTCATCAGCAAAGAGATAGAGAGGATTTTCAAGAGAGTCAGAGAGATCATTGATGAAGACCAGAAAAAGCACAGGGCCTAGAACACTACCTTGGGGAACTCCAGCCTGAACAGGAAGAGGAGATGAGAGAAACCCATTCAGGGCCACACGTTGACTACGACCAGAGAGGAAGTCCGCCAGCCATGCGTGGAGATTTCCATGGATACCAGAGCAGGGTGCCAGACCGTATCGAAGGCACGTGAAATGTCAAGGGAGACAGCTCTAATTTCCTGTTTGGCGTTGAGGACCTCCATCCATTGTTGAGAAAGCAGAAGCAGCATGTCCAGAGTAGAGTGACCAGGTCTGAAACCAAATTGATGATCAGAGATCAAGCCATTGGAGAAGAGGAAAGATTTCATATCTGAAGCAATGATGGATTCCATGACTTTGCTGATAATTGGGAGAAGGCTGATTGGTCTGTAGTTGCTAGGATCTGTTTTTGCACCTTTTTTGTGCAAAGCGGTGATGTTGGCTGATTTCCAAGCAGATGGCAGATGACCTTGAGCAAAAGAGAGGGTGAAGAGAACAGAAAGAGGGAGTGGAAGAGCGGAAGAACATGATTTTAGGACCCGTGGGCTGATGCCGTCAGGACCAGTTGCAGAATCAGAGTCGAGGGTTGACAGAAACTTTTCCACCTTGTCAGGAGGAAAGGACACAGAGTCCAGGAGCAGCTGGGTACGACTGGGTACGGTGGGTACAGAGAGGGATGGGTTTGGGACACAAGATTGTTTGAAATTTATTGAGCATGATCTATGCAACAATTATATTGGAGAATATAAATTGATGATGTAATCGCTCACGTGGTCTGGCAGCCATATTTGATCAAAGAAAAAAAAAAAACGTTCAAAAAAGAAGAGTTGGCTCGCACCAAGTTGACTGCACAGGGTAAGTATTCTTTGAATAACATCTAGTTCTTGAAGTTCTTGGTTTCCATCTTGTCAAGCTGAGCTAGGTGTGAGGTAGGGGTGCTATCCCAGAGAGGAGAACAGTCGATGCTCAATCATACTGGAAATGAAGGCCTTGCAGGTGGATAGGAATTGAGGTGTGCCAATGAAGGACTTTGTATGACGGAGGATGCCCATTCAGCTGCTGGCTTTTGAAGGCCACGTTTGAAACGTGGTTTGTCCAAGAAAGACTATGGCTGATAGTGAGACCCAGGAGATTGAGTGACTGAACTTCCTCAACAGGAGATTGGCAAAACGGTACTTTGGACAGAGAGACAGACCGAGTGTGGGATTTTGCCTCGGTTATCTTCCTATCGTATCCTCTTTTGTCAGGATTTTTCTTTCTGTCTTGTCTTATCCTCTTCCTCTCTCTTTCCCCTGTTGCGCTTGGCCTCCCCCCACACACTGGTTTTTATCCCCAAATCCAAATGACACAAAGCAAATAAACATGAGTGCTGCAAGTTCTGCTCTATCTGTTTGAGTGAAATCGCAACTTAGATACAACGTGTGCACACACTGCACATTATACTCAGGATGTGAAAATGTCTTCAAATTCCAGTCGTTCATATAATGATGATTGACATGATGTGATTTTTTCATAGTAATATTTTGTGCAAATTAAAGTGTGCTGCGTGTTCACAGTGATGCTGCTGTCGGCTTGCATCGTCCTGGTGCTCTGCGCCGGTGCACTTTTACTCCGGCGCTATTGGCGGGAGAGGGCCGTACTCAGTAGTGAAGACAAGTTTGTACTCATCACAGGATGCGACTCGGGCTTCGGATTCGAGCTCGCCCGGCGATTGGACGCACACGGCTTCCTTGTGTTCGGAGCATGCCTCACCCAGCAAGGAGCGCATCGGCTGGTTCGGTCCTGTTCAACACGCTTGCAGACATTGCAGCTGGACGTGAGCTGCCAAAACAGTGTGAACCATGCTCTAGCGAGTGTGAAAAAGAAAATGGGGGAAAAAGGTACTCTGTCGTTGCCTTAGTGTTGGTGCCAAGTCTTTGCGAGCCGGTAAATAACTGCCAAGTAGTCCCAACTACGTCCTGGCTGTCAGGATGGTCTGGAGGTATTCACACGCGTCTTTAAGCTGTCTAGCCTGTGTTCGAACCCCGACCCAGCTATCAACTGTGTCCTGGCGTTTCACAGGCACGGTGATTCATCCATGTGTGTGCCATCTCTCGGACAGACGTTAAACTGCGTGTCCCATTCACGTCCCATTCACTTCTGTTCATAAATTCCACATTTTGCTTCTGAGTATTTTTGGGGAGCAACTGAGGAATTTCTAAAATCCTCAATTTTCTTGTTTGTTACTTGCAAAATCCAAGATTTTTCAAGTATATTGGTCGGTTGTGTTTGTGGTTCTGTCTGTTTGTCTGTCTGTTTGTCTGTCTGTTTGTTTGTCTGTTTATTTGTCACCGGCCTACAGGTCACAATTTTCAACCGATCTTCACGAAACTTCACCAAGGTGTAGAGTTCGTCAAAAGCAAGAAGCCTATTGTTTTTGGGGTCAATAGGTCAAAAGGTCAACATAGGCCAAAGGTCACCAAATTTGCTAAACTTCTAAAATCCTCAATTTTCATCCGATTGACTTGAAATTTGAAGACCACTTGCATATCTGGTCACTGAATTCAACCACCAAGTATTTTTGAGGTCAACATAGGCCAAATGGTCAACATAGGCCAAATTTCTAAAATCCTCAATTTTCATCCAATTGACTTGAAATTTGAAGAGGACTTGCATATTTGGTCACTGAATTCAACCACCAAGTATTCTTCAGGTCAACATAGGCCAAAAGGTCAACATAGACCAAATTTCTAAAATCCTCAATTCTCATCCAATTGACTTGAAATTTTAAAAGGACTTGCATATCTGGTCACTGAATTCAACCACATATTATATTTTAGATAAACACATGCCAAAAGGTCAACATAGCCCAAATTTTTAATATCCTCAATTTTCATCCGATTGACTTGAAAATTGAACAGCATTTGCACATTGAGTCACTAAATAGGGAAACTAATTGGTTTTGAGGTAAAAAGGTCAAAGGTCAACTCAAGGTCAACCTTCCAAAATCATCATTTTTCATCTGAAAAATGGTCAATTTTCATCCTGTTGACCCGAGCTTTGATCAAGATTGTAAATTTTAATCTTCATGAAATGGACAATTTGCTGTATCAATGGAAAACTTTGGGGGGGGGGGGGGGGGCGGATTTTGCAAGTATCGTGCTACGCATGACGTCTTCTTGTTTATTACTTGCAAAATCGAAGATTTTTCAATTATATTGGTCGGTTCCGTTTGTGGTTCTGTCTGTTTGTCACCGGCCTACAGGTCACAATTCTAAACCGACCGTCACGAAACTTCACCAAGTTGTATAAGTCGTCCAAATTGAGAAGCTTATTGATTTTGAGGTCAAAGGTCATCTGGAGGTCAAATTTCTAAAATCGCCATTTTAAATCCTATTGACTTGAAAATTGAATAGCATTTGTATATCAAGTCACTAAATTGGAAAATGAACTAGTTTTGAGGTCAAAGGTCAACTTAAGGTCAAATTTAAAAAATCATCAATTTTCATCTAAGAAGCCGTCAATTCTCAACCGATTGACTTGAAAATTGAACAGCATTTGCATATCGAGTCACTAAATTGGGAAACATACTATTTTTTTAGGTCAAAGGTCAACTCAAGGTCAAACTTCCAAAATCATCACTTTTTATCTGAAAAAATCCGTCAATTTTCATCCGATTGACTTGAAAATTGAACAGCATTTGCACACTGAGTCACTAAATAGGGAAACCAACTATTTTTGAGGTCAAAGGTCAACTCAAGGTCAACCTTCCAAAATCATCATTTTCATCTGAAAAATCGTAAATTATCCTTCTTATTGACCCGAGCTTTGATCAACATTGTCAATTTTAATCTTGATGAAATGGACAATTTGCTGTATCAATGGAATTTTTTTTCTTGGGGATGGGGGTGGGGGGGGGGGGGGGGGCATATTTTGCAAGTGTCGTGCTCCGCATGACGCCTTCTTGTTACTTGCAAAATCGAAGATTTTTCAAGTATATTGGTCGGTTGTGTTTGTGACTCTGTTAGTTTGTCACCGGCCTACAGGTCACAATTTTCAACCGATCTTCACCAAACTTCACCAAGTGGTAGAGTTGGTCAAATGCCAGAAACTTATTGTTTTTGGGGTCAATAGGTCAAAAGGTCAACATAGGCCAAAGGTCACCAACTTTGCTAAATTTCTAAAATCCTCAATTTTCATCCGATTGACTTGAAATTTGAAGACCACTTGCATATCTGGTCATTGAATTCAACCACCAAGAATTTTTGAAGTCAACATTGGCCAAATGGTCAACATAGGCCAAATTTCTAAAATCCCCAATTTTCATCCAATTGACTTGAAATTTGGAGAGGACTTGCACATCTGGTCACTGAATTCAACCACCAACTATTCTTGAGGTCAACATAGGCCAAATGGTCAACATAGGCCAAATTTCTAAAATCCTCAAATTTCATCCAATTGACTTGAAATTTGAAAAGGACGTGCATATCTCGTCACTGAATTCAACCACAAATTATATTTTAGGTGAACATAGGCCAAAAGGTCAACATAGGCCAAATTTCTAAAATCCTCAATTTTCATCCAATTGACTTGAAATTTGAAGACGACTTGCATATCTGGTCACTGAATTCAACCACCAAGTACCCTTGAGGTCAACATAGGCCAAAAGGTCAACATAGGCCAAATTTCTAAAATCTTCAATTTTCATCCAATTGACTTGAAATTTGAAGAGGACTTGCATATCTGGTCACTGAATTCAACCACAAACTATATTTGATGTCAACATAGGCCAAAAGGTCAACATAGGCCAAATGGTCAACATAGGCCAAATTTCTAAAATCCTCAATTTTCATCCGATTGACTTGAAATTTGAAGAGGACTTGCATATCTCGTCACTGAATTCAACCACCTAGTATATTTGAGGTTAACATCGGAAGGTCAACATAGGCCACATTTCTAAAATCCTAAATTTTCATCTAATTGATGTGAAATTTGAAGAGGACTTGCATATCTGGTTACTGAATTCAACACCAAGTATTTTTGAGGTCACCATAGGCCAAAAGGTCAACATAGGCCATCATGTATCATTGGAAAACTTTTGGGGGAGGGCGGATTTTGCAAGTATCGTGCTACGCATGACGTCTTCTTGTTACTTGCAAAATCGAAGATTTTTCAAGTATATTGGTCGGTTGTGTTTGTGACTCTGTTAGTTTGTCACCGGCCTACAGGTCACAATTTTCAACCGATCTTCACCAAACTTCACCAAGTGGTAGAGTTGGTCAAATGCCAGAAGCCTATTGTTTTTGGGGTCAATAGGTCAAAAGGTCAACATAGACCAAAGGTCACCAACTTTGCTAAATTTCTAAAATCCTCAATTTTCATCCGATTGACTTGAAATTTTAAGACCACTTGCATATCTGGTCATTGAATTCAACCACCAAGAATTTTTGAAGTCAACATCGGCCAAATGGTCAACATAGGCCAAATTTCTAAAATCCTCAATTTTCATCCAATTGACTTGAAATTTGGAGAGGACTTGCACATCTGGTCACTGAATTCAACCACCAACTATTCTTGAGGTCAATATAGGCCAAATGGTCAACATAGGCCAAATTTCTAAAATCCTCAAATTTCATCCAATTGACTTGAAATTTGAAAAGGACGTGCATATCTCGTCACTGAATTCAACCACAAATTATATTTTAGGTGAACATAGGCCAAAAGGTCAACATAGGCCAAATTTCTAAAATCCTCAATTTTCATCCAATTGACTTGAAATCTGAAGACGACTTGCATATCTGGTCACTGAATTCAACCACCAAGTACCTTTGAGGTCAACATAGGCCAAAAGGTCAAGATAGGCCAAATTTCTAAAATCCTCAATTTTCATCCAATTGACTTGAAATTTGAAGAGGACTTGCATATCTGGTCACTGAATTCAACCACAAACTATATTTGATGTCAACATAGGCCAAAAGGTCAACATAGGCCAAATGGTCAACATAGGCCAAATTTCTAAAATCCTCAATTTTCATCCGATTGACTTGAAATTTGAAGAGGACTTGCATATCTCGTCACTGAATTCAACCACCTAGTATATTTGAGGTCAACATCGGAAGGTCAACATAGGCCACATTTCTAAAATCCTAAATTTTCATCTAATTGATGTGAAATTTGAAGAGGACTTGCATATCTGGTTACTGAATTCAACCACCAAGTATTTTTGAGGTCACCATAGGCCAAAAGGTCAACATAGGCCATCATGTATCATTGGAAAACTTTTAGGGGAGGGTGGATTTTGCAAGTATCGTGCAACGCATGACGTCCTCTTGTTTGTCTGTCTGTTTGTCTGTTTGTTTGTCACCGGCCTACAGGTCACAATTTTCAACCGATCTTCACGAAACTTCACCAAATGGTAGAGTTGGTCAAAAGCAAGAAGCCTATTGTTTTTGGGGTCAATAGGTCAAAAGGTCAACATAGGCCAAAGGTCACCAACTTTGCTAAATTTCTAAAATCCTCAATTTTCATCCGATTGACTTGTAATTTGAAGAGCACTTGCATATCTGGTCACTCAATTCAACCGCCAAGTGTTCTTGAGGTCAACATAGGCCAAAAGGTCAACATAGGCCAAATTTCTAAAATCCTCAATTTTTATCCAATTGACTTGAAATTTGAAGAGGACTTGCATATCTGGTCACTGAATTCAACCACCAAGTATATTTGAGGTCAACATAGGCCAAAAGGTCAACATAGGCCAAATTTCTAAAATCCAAAATTTTCATCTAATTGACTTGAAATTTGAAGAGGACTTGCATATCTGGTCACTGAATTCAACCGCCAAGTGTTCTTGAGGTCAACATAGGCCAAAAGGTCAACATAGGCCACATTTCTAAAATCCTAAATTTTCATCTAATTGACTTGAAATTTGAAGAGGACTTGCATATCTGGTCACTGAATTCAACCACCAAGTATTTTTGAGGTCACCATAGGCCAAAAGGTCAACATAGGCCAAATTTCTAAAATCCTAAATTTTCATCCAATTGACTTGAAATTTGAAGAGGAGTTGCATATCCGGTCACTGAATTCAACCACCAAGTATATTTGCGGTCAACATCGGCCAAAAGGTCAACATGGGCCACATTTCTAAAATCCTCAATTTTCATCTGATTGACTTGAAATTTGAAGAGGACTTGCATATCTGGTGACTGAATTCATCCACCAAGTATATTTGAGGTCAACATAGGCCAAACGGTCAACATAGGCCAAATTTCTAAAATCCTAAATTTTCATCCGATTGATTGAACTTTGAAGAGGAGTTGCATAATTGGTCACTGAATTCAACCACCACTTATTTTTGAGGTCAACATAGGCCAAAAGGTCAACATAGGCCAAATTTCTAAAATCCTCAATTTTCATCTGATTGACTTGAAATTTGAAGAGGACTTGCATATCCGGTCACTGAATTCAACCACCAAGTATATTTGAGGTCAACATAAGCCAAAAGGTCAACATAGGCCACATTTCTAAAATCCTAAATTTTCATCTAATTGACTTGAAATTTGAAGAGGAGTTGCACATCTGGTTACTGAATTCAACCACCAAGTATTTTTGAGGTCACCATAGGCCAAAAGGTCAACATAGGCCATATTTCTAAAATCCTCAATTTTCATAGAATTGACTTGAAAATTGAACAGCATTTGCACATTGAGTCACTAAATAGGGAAACAAACTATTTTTGGATGTCAAAAGGGCAAAGGTCAACTCAAGGTCAACCTTCCAAAATTATCATTTTTCATCTGAAAAATCTCCAATTTTCTTCCTATTGACCCGAGCTTTGATCATTATTGTCAATTTTAATCTTGATGAAATGGACAATTTGCTGTATCAATAGAATATTTTTTCTTGGGGAGGGGATGGGGGGAGTATTTTGCAAGTATCGTGCTCTGCATGACGTCTTCATGTTTTTTTTTTTTGTTTTTTTTTGGGAACAGGATATCTCAAAAGGTTGTGGACGGATTTGAACGAAATTTGGTGGAGAGGTTGGGTTTGTGACGAGGACAAAATTATTTTTAAGTGATTGTTCACCATTGAGAGATGGAGCACAATACTTCAAAACGTTGTGGACGACTAATGGCAAAACTTGGTGGATGAGTTGGGTAAGTGACAAGAACAAGCGATTAGATTTTGGTCCATGTCTGTTGTGCATGAGCGATGACATCATGTCCGTTGTGCAATCTACACATCAATCTACACTAAATCATGACCTTGAAGACCCAAATTACCCCAAAGACCAAAAATGTCCCAAAGACCAAAAACACCCCGAAGACCATTTAAGACCCGTAAGACGCTTTAGTCCCATTAGGCCAGCTTGGACCCTTCACCATTGAGAGTTTTAGACCACTTGGACCTTTTTAGATCATAAATAAATAATATCACCATTATTACAAATGAAATGTTTCTATTATGATTGGTGTAAATCATGAGAGCACATCAACGCACATGGAGTGTGAGTGTGAGTCACTCACAACTCACATGGAGTCATTATTATCCTCAGTTAAAACAAGCATTTGTAAAGTTTATTATAGCACTCTCCGGATCTTGTAAGCAAAGCAAAACACGAGATGATCCGCCACCCACCATTCCCGCCACCCCTCACTCTCTGAGAAAGCAGACATGGTCAAAGATGCCTACCCCTGCAAAACAACCGCGATCCGAGTAATGCTAGTATTAATAATGGGTAGCTAGGTCTGACTTCCAAAATTACCGTTTGTTAGTACAGTTACAGTGCATGTGAAATCACAAATACAGTTTACGTTCATTTATTGTTACTCACGTTTAAATACGGGGTTTTTATCTTAATTGTAAACTACTGGAAAAAAAATTATGGTTGGGGAATTATCCCCCCTAGACCCCCCAAACTCTGCCGGTGATTATATCTATGTATGTATATATATATATATATATATATATATATATATATATATATTATATATAATATATATATATATATATATATATATATATATATATATATATATATATATATATATATATATATATATATATATATATGTACAGTGCATTCAGAAAGTATTCAGACCCCTTCACTTTTTTCACATTTTGTTATGGTGCAGCCTTATGCTGAAATCGTTTAAATTCATTTTTTCCCTCATCAATCTACACTCAATACCCCATAATGACAAAGACAAAACAGGCTTTTAGAAAGTTTTGAAAATTTATTAAAAAGAAAAAACTGAAATATCACATTGACATAAGTATTCAGACCCCTTGCTATGACACTTGAAATTTAGCTCAGGTGCCTCCCATTTCTCTTGATCATCTTTGAGATGTTTCTTCACCTTGATTGGAGTCCACCTGTGGTAAATTCAATTGATTGGACATGATTTGGAAAGGCACACACCTGTCTATATAAGGTCTCACAGCTGACAATGCATATCAGAGACTGAGAGAGATTGAGAGAGATTGACAATGCATATCAGATTGATATATGAACTACCTGCAGAGCTCAGAGACAGGATTGTGTCGAGGCACAGATCTGGGGAAGCCTACAAAAAAGATTCAGCGCCGGGTACCTCTAGCTGAGGTACCCGGCTTCGCCCGGGTTGAATAAGAATAATACAAATATATGATGAAAAGAACATGTATATTTTAGAGCAATATCACAGTACATTTCCTCCATGACGTTTTTTCAATTTTGAATTTCTCAAAACTTCTGGGTATACAACATTTCTGGTTTTCTTACTTGGTGCTAAGACATAAAGATTGCTTGGTTTTCCAACCCTTGAGCAGCCCACGTACAGCTGGCCATGGGCAAACGCTTGTTCTGTGAAGTTCAGGCCTCCAACCTTCATTGATTGCCCCTGCGCCCTGTTGATGGACATAGCAAAACATAGCTTGATGGGGAACTGAATCCTCTTGAAGGAGAATGGAAGGTCAGGTGGAATAAGTGGTATCCTTGGAATGAATACTTTCTCTCCTCTGTATTGTCCTGAGAGGATGGTTGCCTCTAGGACATGCGGCATCATTTGCTGGATTGTCAATCGTGTTCCATTACACAGCTTTGGTGGACCAAGATTCCTTAGAAGCATGATTGGTGCTCCCACCTTGAGAATCAACCTGTGTGTTGGGAGTCCTTGAGGCTGACGACTGTTGAGAAACTCAGTTGGGAGGTTTACTGCCTGATCTGCATATCACTTTGGCAAGAGAATCATAATTTCTTTCATGACCGGGCAGCAAACGTCATTATGTGCGACATTATGTCACTCCTACGGACGTGAAAACATTTGTTTTCCTTAAAAATATATTTAAAATAAATAAAATAGTACATAAATTAACAATAAAAGAAGCTAAAAAACAATTTAAAATACAATAAAAAGCACATTAAAAATATACAAATATGTACGTACAGTATACTGTACCTACGCGCAACCGCTGATTCTCATTCAAAACAGAGGCGACGTACAGTATTCCTTTACTGTGTCTGTGTTAGCCATGGGTCCGAAGAAGGATAATGCTAGTGTTTCCAAGAGTAATGTGGTTACGATGGACGATAAGATAAATCTGATTAAAAGGTATGGAAAAGGTGGAAAAGTGTCCGTGATAGCGCATCGACCTTATCGCGAATCGGAACCGCAATGCGTCATGGGATCGGAAAGGGGCAATAGCGCCGCCACAAACTACACCATGGAATTGCAGCTGGCCCGGTTTTTAAACCATTGATATTAAAATAAAAAGTAGCCTATAACCACCGGAATGTTATGCTGATTCCGAATCTGTGTCTAAAACTTTTCTCCGATGTGTAGTTCTTGAGTTATAAGCGGACATCCAGACAGACAGACACACACACACATACATACACACACACACACACACACACACACACACACACACACACACACACACACACACACACACACACACACACACACACACAGACACTCCTTTATATATATATATATAGAGATATATATATATATATATATATATATATATATATATATATATATATATATATATATATATATATATACATACATATATATATATATATATATATATATATATATATATATATATATATATATATATATATATATATATCTATATTATAATAGCCGTCGATGATTCTGTCTGTCTGTCTATCTGTTGGGTGTCTGTCCGGGGTGTGGCTTACTCGGTTTGCAGAGTAGCTCCACCTATAGCTCCACCCATTCTGGGAGTGGCTATAAACAAATATCCACCATTTTATTAACTCGCATAGCTTTGAGTCCTGTTTTGTAGGCCCGTGGTGTCTTGCTCTCCCCCAGTTTTATTTCACAAATCAAATTCGATAAATCATTTCATTTTTCACAGTCGCTAACATAGTTTTAGACTCGGTTGAAAAAAAACGGGAAGAAAATCCGATGAAAGTTGCCGTTTATAGAACGAAATGAATTCTCAAAGGCCTGTAACTTCAAGGCCATTGAGTCTCTCTCACGCCTTTATCTCCAATCTAACTCACCATATGATTTCATTTTTATCGATGGTTTTACTTTTAGACTCGGTGTCAGCAATAATTGAGAACAATCCACACACGCGGGAAAATGCAGAGATATATTTTTTAAAATCGCGTCATGGTGTATCATACACCGCCCAACATGACACCGCCGGCAATGTGTCGATATATATTAAAAATTCGCTTTTGCTTTTCCGTTATGATATATTACTATTTCGTTTGATGATAGTCGTCACAAAAACGTCAACAATGATGCCGACATATATTTCTTCGTTTTTATTTCATTCAACATATTAGCCGGAAGTAAAATATGTTTCAGGAAATTACCGAGAGATATTTCTTCGTTTTTTTTATTAGTTATGTGCGCATACACTTTAAATAGGTTTATTTGAAATCTTTAATTTTCCACAAACATTCCACACACGCGGGAAAATGCAGAGATATATTTTTTAAAATCGCGTCATGGTGTATCATACACCGCCCAACATGACACCGACGGCAATGTGTCGATATCTATTTTAAATTCGATATATCATTTCATTTTTCACAGTCGCTAACATAGTTTTAGACTCGGTTGAAAAAAAACGAGAAGAAAATCCGATGAAAGTTGCCGTTTATAGAACGAAATGAATTCTCAAATGCCTGTAACTTCAAGGCCATTGAGTCTCTCTCACGCCTTTATCTCCAATCTAACTCACCATATGATTTCATTTTTATCGATGGTTTTAGAGTCGGTGTCAGCAATAATTGAGAACATTCCACACACGCGGGAAAATGCAGATATATTTTTTAAAATCGCGTCATGGTGTATCATACACCGCCTAACATGACACCGACGGCAACGTGTCGATACATATTAAAAATTCGATATATCATTTCATTTTTCACAGTCGCTAACATAGTTTTCGACTCGGTTGAAAAAAAACGGGAAGGAAATCCAATGAAAGTTGCCGTTTATTAGAACGAAATGCATTCTCAAACGCCTGTAACTTCAACTTCAAGGCCATTGAGTCTCTCTCACGCCTTTATCTCCAATCTAACTCACCATATGATTTCATTTTTATCGATGGTTTTGGACTCGGTGTCAGCAATAATTGAGAACAATCCACACACGCGGGAAAATGCAGAGATATATTTTTTAAATCGCGTCATGGTGTATCATACACCGCCCAACATGACACCGCCGGCAATGTGTCGATATATATTAAAAATTCGCTTTTGCTTTTCCGTTATGATATATTACTATTTCGTTTGATGATAGTCGTCACAAAAACGTCAACAATGATGCCGACATATATTTCTTCGTTTTTATTTCATTCAACATATTAGCCGGAAGTAAAATATGTTTCAGGAAATTACCGAGAGATATTTCTTCGTTTTTTTTATTAGTTATGTGCGCATACACTTTAAATAGGTTTATTTGAAATCTTTAATTTCCACAAACATTCCACACACGCGGGAAAATGCAGAGATATATTTTTAAAATCGCGTCATGGTGTATCATACACCGCCCAACATGACACCGACGGCAATGTGTCGATATCTATTTTAAATTCGATATATCATTTCATTTTTCACAGTCGCTAACATAGTTTTAGACTCGGTTGAAAAAAAACGAGAAGAAAATCCGATGAAGTTGCCGTTTATAGAACGAAATGAATTCTCAAATGCCTGTAACTTCAAGGCCATTGAGTCTCTCTCACGCCTTTATCTCCAATCTAACTCACCATATGATTTCATTTTTATCGATGGTTTTAGAGTCGGTGTCAGCAATAATTGAGAACATTCCACACACGCGGGAAAAATGCAGATATATTTTTTAAAATCGCGTCATGGTGTATCATACACCGCCTAACATGACACCGACGGCAACGTGTCGATACATATTAAAAATTCGATATATCATTTCATTTTTCACAGTCGCTAACATAGTTTTCGACTCGGTTGAAAAAAAACGGGAAGGAAATCCAATGAAAGTTGCCGTTTATAGAACGAAATGCATTCTCAAACGCCTGTAACTTCAACTTCAAGGCCATTGAGTCTCTCTCACGCCTTTATCTCCAATCTAACTCACCATATGATTTCATTTTTATCGATGGTTTTGGACTCGGTGTCAGCAATAATTGAGAACATTCCACACACGCGGGAAAATGCAGAGATATATTTTTAAAAATCGCGTCATGGTGTATCATACACCGCCCAACATGACACCGACGGCAGCGTGTCGATATATATTAAAAATTCGCTTTTGCTTTTCCGTTAAGATATATTACTTTTTCGTTTGATGACAGTCGTCACAAAAACGTCAACAATGATGCCGACATATATTTCTTCGTTTTTATTTAATTCAACATATTAGCCGGAAGTAAAATATGTTTCAGGAAATTACCGAGAGATATTTCTCTTCGTTTTTTAAAATTAGTTATGTGCGAATACACTTTAAATAGGTTTATTTGAAATCTTTAATTTTCCACAATATAATTTACTTGCCATTTATCATTTGATGATTACGAGACAAATTCCTCTGAGGATCGTGACAATTCATGCGCTGCGTGGAAACTTCTATTTCCAAAATGAATGAGACGATCGATGAAGAACGCAGACTTGAACAGGATGCAGCAAGAAAACGAATGAGACGGGCGAACGAGTCCATCGACGAACGTCAATGCAAACTTGCGGGGTCATCCGTGGGAATCCCACGGGCATGGATGTGTGTGACATTTCGACATATTGAGTTAGATGCTGCACATTCATTTTTACAAAATGGTTACTGGCAAGTCATCAGATCCAGAAATGGTGTAAAAACCACCGTTTAGAGGCCATTTTTCCCCGCAAAGCGGGGGTTGGCCTTTTCGGGGACCGTGGTAGTTGTTGTTTTTTTGTCCCCTTTTTGAAGCAATGTTTTACGGCCGGATGCCCTTCCTGACGCCAACCCTTTTGCCGCCTTCAACGACAAACAGGGAATTACCAGTGAACTGGTACTCAATTAGCCGACCTCGGAAGGATGACAGCTGAGTCAACCCCCCTGGCATTAATTCGGCGATCGACCGAGATTCGAACCCAGGATCCTAAGCCGGCACCCTAGCCGCTAGCCCAACACCAGAAATGGTGTCATGAACACAATTTATTTACGCACAAGCACAAAAGCAAGACGGGCCGATTTCCGATTCCGACGGGCCGATTTGGAGCAAGAAAAAGAACGAGACGGGAGAAAAAGGAGAGAAACGAGACGGGGAAAGCCGATTGGAGAGGCGAGTGAGGCGCGATTGGAGAGGAGTGTGAGGCGCGATTGGAGAGGAGTGTGAGGCACGATTGGAGAGGAGTGTGAGGCGTGATTGGAGAGGAGTGTGAGGCACGATTGGAGAGGAGTGATTGGAGGGGAGTGTGAGGCACGATTGGAGAGGAGTGTGAGGCACGATTGGAGAGGAGTGTGAGGCGCGATTGGAGAGGAGTGTGAGGCGCGATTGGAGAGGAGTGTGAGGCGCGATTGGAGAGGCGTGTGAAGGATTGGAGAGGAGAGGAGTGTGAGGGATTGGAGAGGTGAGGGATTGGAAAGGAGAGGGATGTGAGGGTTTGGAGAGGAGAGGAGTGCTAGGTGGAGAGAGGAGAGTGTCAGGTGGAGACAGGAGAGTGTCAGGTGGAGAGGAGTGAGGGGTCACATATTATGTGAAATAACTAAATTCACACCATTTCTGGATCTGATGACTTGCCAGTAACCATTTTGTAAAAATGAATGTGCAGCATATAACTCAATATGTCGAAATGTCACACACATCCATGCCCGTGGGATTCCCACGGGTGACCCCGCTAGTATATATATATATAACTGTAAGAAATAGTAGAAACTCCAAAGTACGAGCAGGGCGTCTCATTTGTATTGAATATATAATCGTTAGATTAAATAAGACGCGGACGTAGCTTCAGGACGTCGATCTTTAATTGTCGACAAGCTTTCGACCAACAAAGGTCTTCTTCTGAGTCAGCCCCAAGTCCTGAAGCTACGTCCGCGTCTTATTTAATCTAACGATTATATATATATATATATATATATATATATATATATATATATATATATATATATATATATATATATATATATATATATATATATTGTTGCGGATATGGGATTTGCATCCATCCATATCCGCTTGTAAATATTCCCCTATTTTCTCAATACTTCCCAACTATCCCCAATCCCCCATTCCCTAGTCCCATTTTCTGTAAACAACACTCTGTAGACCTGACCTCCCCCTATTTCCCCCATTAAATGTCGTGCCCAGGTTCACCGCATCTCATGTAAGACAACTATAGGACATCTTGCTAGTTATTCTTAGTCTATGTCAGTTAAGGACTCGTTTCCATTAATTCTGACCCTTAGTTGCACCAGAATGTGATTGTATGGCACCGTTAGGAAGTTTAGGACCTCCCAATACCTCCCCGCAGCTCTTCCTCACGGTTCAGCAACAACAACAACAACAGCAACGGCAGCGGCGGGCGCGGGAAGTGCGCGTCCTCACTCCGGCTTGGTTGGTAGGGGGTGTTGGGAGGGCACCAGGCCTCCCCAACGAGCCGCCATCGAACATGTGCTCGACGGGGTTACCAAATAGGGGCTCCCTGTCAGCTCCTCGTCAAGGGCGGAGCCCGGTAACCCCCGCACCCAATGGAAGCGGCGGACCGGCCCCAGTGGGGCGGAGCCAACCAGCCGAGGGCGTGTCATTCCCCGCTGAGCATGCGCAGGAAGAGGGAGGTGACGTCAGATGCGCGCTGAGCTTGGAGCAAGCAAGACGTACCCTCCGAGCGCTGTGAGGCCTCCCCGCATCTTCTGGACTGGACCGTGCTTTATCCTGTCCCCGAGCCAAGGTGCACCTTGTGCCATCGAACTACCTGTCCCTCCCTGCCATCAATCCCTGTGTAAGTCAGCCTTGTTCCGTTTGTCTGTGGTCTGTCCGGGAATAGATAAGATTGTATTTAAGTGCCCATCTCTTCTGTGTCTTTTACCTCACTCTGCCGTGTAATCTACCCCCTTTTCTCCACCACTGTAATTATATCCTCCTCCGGAGGTCTTGAGAACTGTACCCCTTGCGTCGTTTCATCTATCCCAGTCGTCGTGTCCTTTCCATCATTGATTTGGCATAGCGCGATTTGGTCAACGTCTGGGTGGATCGGGTGAGTTGGGGAAGAATCGGGGGAACTGTTAGGTCGCGGCAATACCACCGCTCGGTAAATAACATCTAAACCGCGTCCGTAACAATTGGTGTCGGGAGTGAAATACGGACCCGAAGCGTGCTTAACGCGCTCAAAATTACAAGTCACCGAAATTTGATTTTGTTTTACAAAAAACCCGAATTTTGAAAGTCGCGCTATGGGAGATCAAGACGGCTGGGTTCCGGTAGAGGAGAGTGAGGCAGGGTCGATCCAGGACCAAATTGAGGGACATGAGGAGAGCGAAGCAGTGAGGGCGGCAGGTTCGCAAAATGGCGTCCTCGCGCACGAGGTTACGGGCGCGCAAAATGGCGCCTCGCACATGGCTACGGCGACTGCGCCCGCGACCGTAGCAGCGCCGCTGGTGGATTCGAACCTTTTTTTCCTGCAAATGAGGGCCCTTATGTGACAAATGGGAGACCAAATTGGAGGTTTGAAAAACAGTATAGAGGCTCAGAGTGAGCAAATGGGGGTAATGAGGGCTGATAGTGAGCGATTGGGGAGCGAAATGGGGAACCGGATGGATGCTCAGAGTGAGCAAATAAGGGCTCAGAGTGAGCAATTGGGGGTCATAGGGGGCGAAATGGGGGGAAAAATGGGAGAAATGGGGGGCAAAATGGGAGAACTGGGGGAACGGCTAGAAGCTAAATTTGAGGGGTTAGACAATGGGATCAAAGGGGTGAAACATGGGTTAACGGGGGTAGAAAACAGAATGGCTGCTCAAGAGAATCAAATAGAAGGGGTGAAACATGGGTTAACGGGGGTAGAAAACAGAATGGCCGCTCAAGAGAATCAAATGGAAGGGATGAAAGAGGGGTTAGAGGGGTTAGAAAACAGTATGGAAGGCAAATTGAGGGACATGAGGGACCAAGCGGAAAGGGAAGTTAAACAAATGGGGCAGCAGATAGAGGGGGTCAGAATGGGGGTAGAAACTAAATTGGATGCTCACAGGGAGGAAATGGAGCAGATGAGGGTGGCATCTGGGCAGGAGATGCAAGTGATGGGAGAGGAGATCAGAAGAGGTGTGAGTGAGGAGGTCGGAGGAGTGCGCGAGGAGGTGAGGCACTGTGAGGAGTGCATGGAGAAGGAGGTGAGAAAGGGGACTGTAAGATTGCAAGGTGGTATAGAGGAGTTGACACTGGGAGTGGAACAGCTGACGGAGGGACAAAAAGAACTAACGGAGCAGGTTCAAAGGAACACTGCGGTATTAGGAGGGTTAAACGCGACACAAAACGACATAAAAAAGGACTTGATAGCGACACAGAGGCAATGTCAGATGGTACGTGAGGGACTGACAACGAGGTGACAGAGGTAATGGAGACGAAGGACCGGCAGGTGAGGACGCACATAGAAACGGTCAAGGTGGCCTTAGAGGACGAGCTTGAGGAGACGCACCGGGAAATAAAAGAGGTGAAGCAGAAATTAGAAGAAGTGGAAGAAGGGGTAAGCGAAATTAAGAAGCGACGGAGAGGGGATAAGAAAGAGATCAAAGAGGAAGTAAAAGAATTGGTCCAAAGTCTGTGTTCGGATCGTGATGATGTGCTCATTAACCGGATGAGGGATTCGCAGGTGATGGAGGAGAAGCGAAGAGAAAGAGGACCCGGTGTAAGTGGTGACCAATATGGTCGTGCGTATGATGCGCCAGGTGATTTAATAAGCTTGGGGGTCGAGATGGACCCGGGTGTTCGTGAGAGGCCGTTGGTGAAGTGTGCGACAGGTCTGGTGTGCGAAAAAGGAGGTGTGCGAGAAAGTCCGACTCTGGGGTGTGTGAGGAAAAAGTGCGCGCCAAGGAGTGAGGGTGCTGTCGAGAGTGAGTCGGTCGTAGCGCGTGTGCGAGGGAGCACATGGAAGCGCGTAGTGAGGAGTGTTACAGAGGATGTAACGGAAGAATGCATGCCTGTGGTGAGTGTTACAGAGGATGTAACGGGAGAGGATGCGCGAGCAAGGTGTGTAACGGACGGGTGCATGGGGAAAGAGTGCGCTGTCAAAAGTAAGGAAGAGTGTACACCTGTGGTGAGTGTTACAGAGGGTGTAACGGGAGAGTGTGCGCGAGAAAGGTGTGTAACGGACGGGTGCATGAGGAAAGAGTGCGCTGTCGAGAGTAAGGGTGAGTGCGCTGTCAAGAGTGGAGGTGAGAGTAGTAAGAGTGACACGGAGCGTGAGTTGGTTGTGACAGGTGAGAAAGGAAGCACACCTGGAATGGTAGAGCGTGTGGGAATGCACGCTGGAATTGGTAGTGAGGCACGTGGTTGGGTGTGCGAGTGAGAGCACACCTGTGATCGTCACAGAGGAGGTGACCGAGGAGGGGGCGCGAAGAGGTGTGTTGGTGAGGTGTGCGAGCGACGAATGTGTGCCAAGGTGTTCGGTGGTCAGGTGTGTGACCAAGTCTGTGAGTGGAATGAGTGTACCTGGGTGTGTAAGAGAAGGTGCAATGACCAAGAGCAGGGAAACGGCTGGATGTATGAGCAAGAAAGGGGTAGCGTATGCGTGTAAGCATGCAGGTGAGGCATCGACGGTAACCGGGTTAGCGGTTAGAGCGACTTATAGCCGAATCGGGCCCTCGGTGCGTGCCGGGCTTCGCGTGCCGCGAGAACCAGCAGGGATCCGAGCCACGGCGGGGTCGAAAGGACCGCCGTACGCGATCCACGCTGGGCCTCGTTTTGAACGGCCGCGTCCGTGCTCCACTAGGCGGAGCGGGCAGCCCGATAGGAAGGGTCGTCATGGCGACCACTTTTTGTTGAGGCATTCCGGCAGGTCGAGATCGGGCCATGGGATGGCTCCGTGCCGAGATGGTGCATGGGACCTCGGCCCGGGTAAACCTCCTTCCCTGCACCGAATGCGGGACGTATCCAGCCGCTGGCACCAAACAACCTGCATTCATGGCTTGGCTGTACGAAGCCGAGCTTTAGAAGTGAATTGGCGCACCGAGAGGCATTAGTAAGTAGACTGTAATGACGAGGATAGTGTTTTGGCCCCGAAATGAGAAAAACAAAATTTGATGATTGGCAAAGGATTGGCAGTAATGATTGGCAGATGATGGGTAGTGATTGGCAAATTTTTGATTTGTTGAAATTTGATGTGCAAAATCGGTAGTGGGAGATGCCCGATGTGGTGGGATGGCAACTCTGTCATCCCTCACAAAAGGGGGGGGGGGGGGCAAAGGAGCACTAGACTTATGGGGTGTATGGCAGTGAAAACTAGCCCGGGTGGGTTAGGATATTGTGTGTAGGGACCTAGAAGATGACATTAGGTAACGTTAAGATTAGTTAGTGACAATGACACCTGTAGTGGGGACGCAGGTAGAGTAGTGTGTTTGATAATGACGTGGGAGCGCTGAGTGTAAGGGAAGACGGAGGAGCGCGAGTTTTAGAAGGGAGTAGACAGAGCAGATGATGCAGTGTGAATGGAAGTGCTGGTGAGCAGCTTCAAATGAGGCATCGGTGAGGCAATGCTCCGAGGTGTGTGTGAGTGTACAAGTGATGAATGAGAGAGCATTGCGGATGAGTGTCATGGTGAGTAGTGAGTGTTGTGGATCAGCGCGAATGCGCTTGGGGGAGAGAAGGGTGCAGGCGGCACCAAATATGAGAGCACAGGTGTGCAAGTACAGGTGTGTGGAATATATGGAGCAGAGAATGAGTGGTGTGGAGAGAGTTGGAGTAAGTGGTACGGAGTGGTGTGCATGGTGCGAAGGTGTGGATGGGGGAAGAGTGGACCCCTTTTCACGAGTACCCGGGGAGGGTAGTTTAAAGAATAGTTAGAAGGTATAGGTAAATTGTGGTTGGATATTGGCATTTGTGGTGCGGTTGCAGAATGGTATTGTGGATGGGTGCATTGGTGTGGTGAAATTGGCTGGTCGTGTGGCCTGTTAGTATGAGTGTGAATGGTTGGGCACTCCGCCACTGTTAGATGTCGGCCAGGTGAGGCCGCAGGTGGGCTCTGGGAGCCGTTAGTGTCAGTGGGTGCCTGAGGATCCCGGGTGTGGATCGGGCAGCCCGTGCCAGAGAGGGCACTGAGGGGGTGAGAGTGTGAGAGGGCCTTCCCCAGTTGGTTAGGTTAGGGTGAGGAGCAGGTGAGCTCGGTAGGCAACAACAGTGGTGGAGGTGTGCAGGTGGGCGGACCAGCTGGGAGCGTCACACGACCCAGCCACCGAAATTGTGCGGGGGCGCCGAGTGTTGAATCGGGGAGTGGGACCCAAATTAATGGTGTGCACCACAGTTGGTCAATGGGATTTTGGTTCTTCGGACCACATAGAGTAATGAGGGCCAATGGTTTGGCAGGAGAAAGACCCCGGGTAATGTAAAGTTGTTAAAGTCATTTAGGAAATAGTTAGGATTGATGAACCTGTCGCACCATACGCAGCCACTTACCTGAGGTGATGATGATGACTCCACACCTGTGTTTTCTTTGTTTTGTGTTGCAGGAAATGAGAATTGCTGTTTGGATTTGTGAGACGCATCACGACGTGGATAAGACATTGGGGTGATTCCATCTCTCCCTCCTTAGGAGGGACTGATGATGAATTGGTGATGGCAGATTTTGATGTTGAATTGGTGATGGCAGATTTTGATGAGAGTTGGAAATGGCAAATTTGATTGGTTAGGAGGGAGAGAAGACGAATTTGGTTTATGGGAGGAACGGGGAAGACAGTAGGCACGTTGTTGATGTGTAAAGTAGATGTTTATGGGTAGTGTTGTGTTTTGTGGATACAGTAAGGGGTAAGGGAGGGGCAATGTAGGTTACCTGGTGGGGGGTGGGGGGGCGTACGGTAGGAACGTACCTGTCTCACCTGGTTCCCATGTGCCCCCAGTGTGCATTACCTTGTATTGCGTGCACTTTTGCGCCCCTACCACCTTACTCACTTGTCTTCTTTTGTCTCCCACCTCCGAGGATCTGGCTTTGGGGCAGAGAGAGAGGAGAGAGAGGTGCTGGCTCCGCAGTTGTGGGCCTGTACTTCCACTGCTTGCTGCCTGGATCGATACACCATATGGACCGCAATTTTTGTGGCCGCCCACAATGGACCGCAGTTCTTTTGCGGTCAAGCACCACCCGTGGATGGACCTCTGGGTCAACGTGGCACCTATGCCATACAGGTGAACCACTTTTAGTTGGCCCCCCTGACGGCCACAATTCAGAAATGGACGCGGTTGGCGCCTTTCTTTATTTCTAAAGAAGCCAGAAGGCCAAGTGCACTCCATGAAGGCAAGACCAGCGGCAGAACATCGGCCGGCTGCGACACCACCGGTGACCATGGACACTTAATTGTGCATTTTTATGAACACTTTATTGGTGCACCGGATGGTGCTGACTGTGCGTAATGGGGTGGTGCTTTTGGTGCTTGGACGGGGTGCTCTGCACATTATTAAAGGCCGTAGGGCCACAGGGCACTCGTGGGTTGGTGTATCGATGCTGGCATGCGTGCTCTCCCTATGCATAACATCTGCATGTGTTCCTCAAAGAACATGTCCTGGATCGTAGTGTAAATATCAGTGTAGTCTTGTATAAATGATGCTCCCTACTGGCTGTATGTTTAGTTTGAGGATGCTTTCCGCGATTCGGTTATCCTGTGGGTGTGTTTCTGTTAGGAGAAGGGTGCAACGTTGCAGGGGGACATATTTACTCATTTGTGAACATCTGTAAAACTGTCGCACTCAGGGTTGAGTTAATAGTAGAGGGAACTACATCTGAGTGCCACACTAAAGTAGGTAAAAATTTATCGGGTCGGGACGCCCCGAGGTAGAGAACGGTGCAATGTTGCGGATATGGGATTTGCATCCATCCATATCCGCTTGTAAATATTCCCCTATTTCCTCAATACTTCCCAACTATCCCCAATCCCCCATTCCCTAGTCCCATTTTCTGTAAACAACACTCTGTAGACCCGACCTCCCCCTATTTCCCCCATTAAATGTCGTGCCCAGGTTCACCGCATCTCATGTAAGACAACTATAGGACATCTTGCTAGTTATTCTTAGTCTATGTCAGTTAAGGACTCGTTTCCATTAATTCTGACCCTTCGTTGCACCAGAATGTGATTGTATGGCACTGTTAGGAAGTTTAGGACCTCCCAATACCTCCCCGCAGCTCTTCCTCACGGTTCAGCAACAACAACAACAACAACAGCAATGGCAGCGGCGGGCGCGGGAAGTGCGCGTCCTCACTCCGGCTTGGTTGGTAGGGGGTGTTGGGAGGGCACCAGGCCTCCCCAACGAGCCGCCATCGAACATGTGCTCGACGGGGTTACCAAATAGGGGCTCCCTGTCAGCCCCTCGTCAAGGGCGGAGCCCGGTAATCCCCGCACCCAATGGAAGCGGCGGACCGGCCCCAGTGGGGCGGAGCCAACCAGCCGAGGGCGTGTCACTCCCCGCTGAGCATGCGCAGGAAGAGGGAGGTGACGTCAGATGCGCGCTGAGCTTGGAGCAAGCAAGACGTACCCTCCGAGCGCTGTGAGGCCTCCCCGCATCTTCTGGACTGGACCGTGCTTTATCCTGTCCCCGAGCCAAGGTGCACCTTGTGCCATCGAACTACCTGTCCCTCCCTGCCATCAATCCCTGTGTAAGTCAGCCTTGTTCCGTTTGTCTGTGGTCTGTCCGGGAATAGATAAGATTGTATTTAAGTGCCCATCTCTTCTGTGTCTTTTACCTCACTCTGCCGTGTAATCTACCCCCTTTTCTCCACCACTGTAATTATATCCTCCTCCGGAGGTCTTGAGAACTGTACCCCTTGCGTCATTTCATCTATCCCAGTCGTCGTGTCCTTTCCATCATTGATTTGGCATAGCGCGATTTGGTCAACGTCTGGGTGAATCGGGTGAGTTCCACCGTATCGCTCCACAGATACTCAATGTGGAAAAGACTAAGACGACGAATGCAAAGAGGAAGAAGAAGAAGACGTACAGAAGAGTAACGGGGTTTATTATTATTTACACACACATAAGCAAAAAGAGCAGTCACGGGTATTTACAGCGGACATGAAAATGCAGGTGACACAGTGAAAATTACTAGCTTATACAGACTTAGTTACTACCCAGGACAGCACGAACAAAACAAACTCACGTACGCAAATGGGGAACTTGCAGGCAGGAATGGCTGGAAAGGATGAGCAGGTGGGATCACGGGGCACAGCGAGCAGGTCCACTCCGGGCGGGAAGCGGGGAGCCGGCAGCTCCTTGTAATCCGCTTTACAGCGCACGCCGGCAGCTCCTGGTATTCGGCTTTACAGCGCACGCCGGCAGGGTCACTCGCTGCCCCGTCAGGGCTTCACGCGGCTGGTTGAAACGGGGCTGGACTCATCTGCCGTATCTCTTTGCAACTTGTTCGTAAAAGTTCCTCTGCTTTCTCTTGGACCCTTTCTTTGTCGTGTACCTCTCCACGCAGCTCATCTCGTATTCCCTCCTCTCACTTCTCTCCAGCGCGGGACTGACACGCCCTCTCCCCCGTGCTCTGTTTCGTGACCTTGTATGGTAATCCCACGGGCTTGTCTCCTTATTTGGGCATCACGCCGACGGCACGCCCCTCGTGGCGAGCCACGGGCTTGTTTCCTTATTTGGGCATGGGGCTGCACAGCCCCGCCCTTCGTGGCGCGCCCTGGGCTTGCCTCTCCCTGGCGACCCCGCCCCTCCTGTTCAAACAGAGCACGGAGCACATATTCACTATAGCAGCGAATTGAGAGGGCGTGCACCCCACGCTTGTGAACTGCTTTACCCACAGATGGAGAGTTTGGCTGGGAAATGGAATTATTGAAGGGGAGCTATTCTTAATTGATTCGGTGCAATGGAGTGTCATTCTAATGGAAGACAAGGCCTTACTCTAAAACACATAATAAGATATAAGCTACTGAACAAGGGTTTTATCGTGTCCTGCAATGTGGTGTTTATGGAATTAACTACCGAGACGCCCTTTTTATCTTTACACAACTCCGGAGGCAGGAGGGGCCATATCCAAACAATGTTCATCACCATTTCCAATACAATACAACACAATCAAAAAAATGCAATCCTCATATCCGCAACAATATATATATATATATATATATATATATATATATATATATATATATATATATATATATACATATATATACATATATATATATATATATATATCTATATATATCTATATATATATATATATATATCTATATATCTATATATATATATATATATATATATATATATATATATATATATATATATATATATATATCTATATATATATATATATATATCTATATATATATATATATATATATCTATATATCTATATATCTATATATATATATATATATATATATATATATATATATAT
The DNA here is from genome assembly GCF_964187855.1 of Myxine glutinosa. Lineage (NCBI taxonomy): Eukaryota > Metazoa > Chordata > Myxini > Myxiniformes > Myxinidae > Myxine > Myxine glutinosa. The sequence goes on from NC_136267.1 coordinate 41,806,044, forward strand.
ATATATATATATATATATATATATATATATATATATATATATATATATGTACAGTGCATTCAGAAAGTATTCAGACCCCTTCACTTTTTTCACATTTTGTTATGGTGCAGCCTTATGCTGAAATCGTTTAAATTCATTGTTTCCCTCATCAATCTACACTCAATACCCCATAATGACAAAGCCAAAACAGAATTTTAGAAAGTTTTGAAAATTTATTAAAAAGAAAAAACTGAAATATCACATTGACATAAGTACCCTTTGCTACGACACTTGAAATTTAGCTCAGGTGCCTCCCATTTCTCTTGATCATCTTTGAGATGTTTCTTCACCTTGATTGGAGTCCACCTGTGGTAAATTCAATTGATTGGACATGATTTGGAAAGGCACACACCTGTCTATATAAGGTCTCACAGCTGACAATGCATATCAGAGACTGAGAGAGATTGACAATGCATATCAGATTGATATATGAACTACCTGCAGAGCTCAGAGACAGGATTGTGTCGAGGCACAGATCTGGGGAAGCCTACAAAAAAAATTCTGCTGCATTGAAGCGGCCAAGAGCACAGTGGCCTCCATAATTCTTAAATGGAAGAAGTTTGGAACAACCAGGACTCTTCCTAGAGCTGGCCGCCCGGCCAAACTGAGCAATCGGGGGAGAAGGGCCTTGGTAAGAGAGGTGACCAAGATCCCGATAGTCAATCTGGCTGAGCTCCAGAGATCCTGTGTGGAGATGGGAGAAACTTCCAGAAGGACAACCATCACTGCAACACTCCACCGATCTGGGCTTAATGGCAGAGTGGCCAGACGGAAGCCTCTCCTCAGTGAAAGACACATGAAAGCCCGCTTGGAGTTTGCAAAAAAGCACCTAAAGGACTCTCAGACTGTGAGAAACAAGATTCTGTGGTCTGATGAAATCAAGATTGAACTGTTTGGCCTCAATTCTAAGCGTCATGTCTGGAGGAAACCAGGCACCGCTCATCACCTGCCCAATACCATCCCAACGGTGAAGCATGGTGGTGGCAGCATCATGCTGTGGGGGTGTTTTTCAGCAGCAGGGACTGGGGGACTGGTCAGGGTTGAGGGAACAATGAACGGAGCAAAGTACAGAGATATCCTTAATGAAACAGAGTGCTCAGGACCTCAGACTGGGCCGAAGGTTCACCTTCCAACAGGACAATGACCCCAAGCACACAGCCAAGACACTACGGGAGTGACTTAGGGACAACTCTGTGAAGGTCCTTGAGTGGCCCAGCCAGAGCCCTGACTTGAACCCAATCGAACATCTCTGGAGAGACCTGAAAATGGCTGTCCACCAACGGTCCCCATCCAACCTGACAGAGCTTGAGAGGATCTGCAGAGAAGAATGGCAGAAAATCCCCAAATCCAGGTGTGCAAAGCTTGTCGCGTCATACCCAAGAAGACTCGAGGCTGTAATCGCTGCCAAAGGTGCTTCAACTAAGTACTGAGTTAAGTGTATGAATACTTTTTTTTTTTTTTTTTTTTTATACTGAATCGAGGCTCGTGAAAGAGCTAACATTTACTTCACAAACAAATCAACCAGACAAACAAAATATATAAAAAGAGGGAGCGGAAAACAAGATGGGGAGAGAAGGGGAAGCACACAAACACAACATTTGAGAGCAGGGAGATGTGTGAAAGGGAGAGGGCTTGGGGGGAGGAGGCGTGGGAAGGGGGGGGGGGGGGGAGGGAGAAGTATAAAACACAAGGACACCAAGGACTTCCAGGACAGAAGTTGGTATTTCAAAAAAGTGGAATTGTGGTGAAATTAGCGGGGGTAGAAAAGATCAAGGTTTTGGATGGGGGAAGATAAGAGATGGTGGTGAACAGCTGTTTTAAAGACCTGGAGGGTGGAGTGGGATTGAAGAGAGTGAGGGAGTTTGTTCCAGAGGCGGGAGAAAAGACGAATGAAGGAGTGAAGGTGAGCAGAGAGTCTTGATTTTGGCAGTTTGACCATAAGAGGGTTGTAGGCAGATCTTGTGCGACTTGTAGGAATATTTGGGGGACAGAGCCCAGAGAGAGCTGGGGGGGCAAGGCCAGAGAGGAGTCGGTATAAGACGGAAAGACCACCAACCTGCCTGCGGTGAGTGAGTGAGAGGCCCTTGGAGTTAGCTTCATCGCGGGAGATTCCAATGATTCTGAATGCTTTGGTTTCAACAGCGTGAAGACGAGCTAGGTGTGAGGCAGGAGCACCAGCCCAGAGGGGAGAGCAGTATTCCATTGAGCTGCGGATGAAAGCCTTGTATGTGGTGAGGAGCTCAGGTGTGCCAAGGAAGGACTTCGCTCGACGGAGGATGCCCAGTCGGCGACTGGCTTTGGAGGCCAGATTTGAAATGTGGTTTTCCCAGGAAAGATCATGGCAGATAGTGAGACCCAAAAGCTTGAGTGACAGAACTTCTTGGAGAGGATTATTCAGAAAGTGGATGGGAGGGTTGTCCAGTCGGTCTTTTCGGAGAGACATCGTAAGAGTGTGAGATTTGTCAGGATTGAAAGACATGTTCCACTTGTTTGCCCAGTCTGTGATTTTGTCCAGGTCTGCAGAGAGTGAGGAGGCTGCAGACTGCCGATCTGAGGGATGAAGAATGGAGCGACAGAGAGTAGAGTCATCAGCAAAGAGATACAGAGGATTTTCAAGAGAGTCAGAGAGATCATTGATGAAGACCAGAAAAAGCACAGGGCCCAGAACACTGCCTTGTGGAACTCCAGCCTGAACAGGAAGAGGAGATGAGAGAAACCCATTCAGGGCCACACGTTGACTACGACTAGAGAGGAGGTCCGCCAGCCATGCGTGGAGATTTCCATGGATACCAAAAGAGGAGAGTTTGGTGAGCAGAGCGGGGTGCCAGACCGTATCGAAGGCACGTGATATGTCAAGGGAGACTGCTCTAATTTCCTGTTTGGCATTGAGGACCTCCATCTATTGTTGAGAAAGCAGAAGCAGCATGTCCAGAGTAGAGTGTCCAGGTCTGAAACCAAATTGATGATCAGAGATCAAGCCATTGGAGAAGAGGAAAGATTTCATATCTGAAGCAATGATGGATTCCATGACTTTGCTGATAATTGGGAGAAGGCTGATTGGTCTGTAGTTGCTGGGATCTGTTTTTGCACCTTGACAATCTTCTACTTATGTCAATGTGATATTTCAGTTTTTTCTTTTTAATAAATTGGCAAAACTTTCTAAAATCCTGTTTTCTCTTTGTCATTATGGGTTATTGAGTGTAGATTGATGAGGGAAACAATGAATTTAAACGATTTCAGCATAAGGCTGCAACATAACAAAATGTGAAAAAGTGAAGGTGTCTGAATACTTTCTGAATGCACTGTATATGCATATATTATACGAAACGATATATATGTATATATATATATATATATATATATATATATATATATATATATATATATATATATATATATATATATATATATATATATATATATATATATATATATATATACAGGGGGAGGTGGGATTGCCCCCCAAAATAGGTATTTTTTGGTTTGTTTAAAGTTTTATGATTATGTTAATATGATTCTACATGCTGCCCTGTCTTCTAGCAACAATTGCAATTGGTTTAAAATACCTTTAATCAGTGCAGTATACTGTTTACTCTGCCAGGTGAGCGCCAGGGGTATTGCCCCAATGTTTATAGATATATATTAAACTGTTTGCGTCGAAGGGTTTGCGTTACAACAGGCTGGTAAACTGAGATATGATCAGCAGCTTCTTTTGATCGACCTCGAGCACAAAATTTTGCCTCTCTTCCGAGATTCTATCAGAGTTTATTGGACACTTGGAAAAGGTTTGACGTCCACCGCTTCCTTGAGGGCTATAATTGTCGAATGTTCCTTCAAGAATTGGTATTGGTATTGGGAAATACCCAATTGGTATTGGGAAATTGGTATATTGAATTGGTATTGGTATTGGGAAAGAAAAATTGGGAATGGTATTGGGAAAGCCTGCTAACTGGGAGGTTTCCGACAATGGTTCATTTCGGCCAATCACCAATCGACTGTTCTAAGGCCAGGTCGCATGTGTACAGGATGGTGAGGAACGGGCATCTTTTGCCATTTGAAATGGTGTGGCATGTGTCTTCATAAATGCCATTACATACTTAAACAGTTTTTTTTAAACAATTATTACTTCGTGCATGTTACAGAACAAATGTCCCAGAATATGGCATTTTGAGAAATGAAATGCAGATTTTGATGACATTCACATTACAGACAACAGGTACATTCTGTACATCTCAGCTGCCACATACATACTCAATCTATCAGTCGTGTGACAGCCAAACTGGGAGCACCCTTTGTAAGCACTTCTGAAATGGTATATGGCTGCCTTTTATGAATGAATGTGGTATGTTCACTGTTAATTCATTATTTTGAATGTATGTGCAGGACTGTGGGGTTTGGTGAACAATGCAGGCATCCCTGGTGTGCCAGCACCAACGGATTGGCAGACAGTTGAAGAATACAAGCGCGGAATTGACGTGAACCTCATGGGCATGATTCAAGTCACTCTTGCTTTTCTTCCCCTTGTAAAACGAGCTCATGGCCGCATAATTAATGTGTCCAGTATATGTGGTCGCATTGCACTGGCTACCGGCAGCTACTGTGTCTCTAAATATGGAGTAGAGGCTTTTTCCGATTCACTCAGGTGTATAGCAATGCACTTGCACCACTATTTCCCCATTATTTAAGCCTTATTAAGGTCAGCATACATCACCTGATCTGAGGCCTTGACGCTTTCAGTGACAGCATAACAGTTGTACCTCCTACGGTATCTTGTGAGAAGGTTGCGGCCTGATTCTTGACAAAAATTGAGCCAAGCAGATGCATGTTTGATTTTCTGAATGAGCTGCACCACCAAATATAGATGCAGCCAATCGGCTTGCATCAATAAATCATCTAGTTACCTCGGTTCATGTTTTGAACATGTGATTTCATGTTATGGTTATCTGCCACAGCTTAAACAGGAAAGAAATGACATTTTCTGAAGCCTTGCCCATTCAAAGTTGCTTCAAATAAATTCCTGAATTATTGCGCGTTTCAGCAACAATAACTGATGATAATGACTTGCATGAGGTCAATCAGTTGCAGTTGGTTTTGGGAACCTGTGCAGCTGGGTTGGAGAGGGCACACCGCGAGAATAATGACCGGTATAAATAACAATAGCAGATTAAACCTTATTTGTCCAACCTTAATAGACTCTTAATAATAGAGTCCAACCTTATTTCTTTGGTTGGTTAGCCAATCATCGCTGAGCAATGACGTCAGTTTGTCAGTTGTCCAGCCGTGTGGAAGTGGGCAGAGCATACCGAGGGAGTACAACAACAAACAACAGGCATTTTAAGGCCATTTTCCCTGCTAGAGCGGGGGTTAGCCTTGCGGTCCCCATGACAATCTTCTCCATTTTGCCCTATTTTCTGCATCTCTCCTTGTTAACCCCCTTGCCCGCATTTCTTCTTCCACCACCTTTAGCCAAGTCTTTCTCGGTCTTCCCCATCCTCTTCTTCCCACTACATTAATTTCCATCACTCTTCTCAACCAGTCACTTTCATCCTTCCTCAACACATGACCAAACCATCTCAACCTGTTTCTCTTCACAGCATCAATCACAGGCTCTAGTCCCATCATCTTTCGCAATTCATCATTTGTCTTCCTCTCTCTCAACGATACTCCGCACATCCACCGAACCATTCGCATTTCCACCCTTTCCACCCTTTCCAGCCTTCGTTGCTGCTCTACATTCATTACCCATGTCTCGCTCCCATAAATCATAACACTTCTCACACATGCAGCATACACCTTTCCCTTCAGCTTCAACGACACTCCCCTCCTCGCCAGCACGCCACTCAGTTCCTGCAACTTCTTCCATGCACATCTCACTACCGAGGGAGTACATGAGTGGAAATTGGTTGGAACAAGGCCAAGCTATATGTGACTTTAATGTGGGGTGAGGGGTACGATTAATTGAAAGAATTTAACTTGTGAAAGCGGTGTGGAGAACATAGATGAGAAAGTGGCAGAGTATTCCTGTCTTGTTTTATGTTGTCATTGTGTTGCATAAAATGTACAGTTTCAGTAGTAATTGAAGTGTTGTACTGTTCGACTGGATACACAATGAGGTAATACAGCAAGTTGCCGATTCATGTCGTAGATGTGTTCCTAGAAACTGCGATGGTATACGAAACGACGTTATTCAGAAACGATTTTCCCATATACATGGTGTTATAATGGGGGGATGCGTTGCCAGGGGAAAGAAATCTGGCCACCCTAACCTAACTTAAGTACATACTTGAGTACACTTCACCACAGGGCAAAACAAGCGAGACTGGGAGATAAAGCGATGTCGGTGTACTGAGGGTGTGCCATGTTTTTGGTTCTCCATTGGTGGACGACTCGGCATTGTCGCTTCCAAACTGGCATACGGCGTTACTGTATTTAGAAATTTCACAAGGCGTACTACAGAACAGTATTAAAAAATTTCCAAACGACGTTATATCGGACTAGCACGACTTCAATGGACTACTGTCCCATAATGTGCGAATGATATTTGATCAAAACAACACAGATACAGTGCCTTCAGAAAGTATTCACACCCCTTGACTATTTTCCCATTTTGTTGTGTTACAGCCTGAATTTAGAATTGATTCAATTGAGATATTTCGTCACTGATGTACACATAATTCCCCATAATGTCAAAGTGGAATTTTTACAAAATAATTAAAAATTTAAAGTTGAAATGTCTTGATTCAATAACTATTCAACCCCCTTTGTTATGACACTCCAAATTGAGCTCAGCTGCATCCAATTTCCTTTGATCATCCTTGAGATGTCTCTACAACGTGATTGGAGTCCACCTGTGGCCAATTCAATTGATTGGACATTATTTTGTAAGAAACACATATTTCTACATAAGGTCCCAAAGTTGAGAGTGCATATCAGAGCAGGAGCTCGACCATGGAGTCCAAGGAACTGTCCGTAGAACTCAGAGATGGAATTGTGAGGAGGCATAGATCTGGGGAGGGGTGTAAAACGATTTCTAGAAAGTTCCCAAGAGCACATTGAGTTCCATCATTAGGAAACGGAGAGAATATGGAACTACCCAGACTCTTCCTAGAGCTGGCCGTCCGACGAAACTGAGAACTGGGCAAGAAGAGAGGTGACCAATAACCCAATGACCACTCTGACAGAACTACAGAGTTCCTTGGCTGAGATGGGCGAACCTGCCGGAAGGACAACAGTCTCTGCAGCACTTCACAAATCCAGGCTTTATGGGAGAGTTGCCCGACGGAAGCCACTAATGAGAAAAAGGCAAATGATAGCATGCCTGGAGTTTGCAAAAAGGCACGTCAAAGACTGAGAGCATGAAGCAAAATATTCTGTGGTCTGATGAGGTGTCTACAATTCCACCACATAATCTTTTATATGGAATGCAGATAAATATTTTATGCAGATATATCGTACATTCTACATGGAAGATCGTGAAATAAAAACTTAGCACACCTATAATATTGTTGCGGTTCTCTACGCCGCCCTTCTTCCCCTTACCAAGGGGGGATTAATCCCGTTGTCTTTACTGGGCTTGGCCGAACCGAGACTTGCAACGTCCCTTCCGGACAAACGCGGAGTAGGGTTTCGGGACCACTTCTCGCTTGTACCTAATTCCCCGCGCTGCCCTGGGAGCGAGGAAACAAGCCTCGCACGAACCACGTGTGGTTTGAGTACGCCGAGCGGATTGCGTACACGTGGTCCGCGCAGTTACCTAGAGGTTGGAACCCGATTAGAGCGGTTGTGCTCGTGCCACGCTTAGTCAATGAGGAAATCACAGGAACGGTTGAATCAGGAAAAGGAAGAACAAGGGTTTAATTATTTCCCACACGTATATACAATGTTCAGGGATGCAGAGACACAGAGTAGCCTTAGACAGTCTTAACTTATCCCCAGACAACAGACCCGTTTCACACTCACACAGGGAATTGCAGATGGGTAGATTTTCCCCAACGCGTCGATGTGGTCGTCCAGAGACGGTCCCCGTCCGGCTCTCCACGGCCCCGGCACGTCCCGCGAAGATGGTGGCAGGCGAAGGCAGGGACTCGTAGCGCGTCTCCCGAACAAGGCAGACAATGGGGCGGAACGGCAAAGGGCGGGACTTTTAGCGCGGCTGGCGATTACTCAGCCGTTCTCACTCGCGCGTCTCAAATGCACTGTATTTCGGCTTATGCGCGTCTGGCTGCGCCCGCGTATCTGTACAGTTCTCACGCATTGCCAACTCCTCTTTCTCGATCCTCCGAGCTGGTTAGTGCGCGCGAGTTCTTTATAACGATCCTCTTCCGCGCTAGTCCTCTGTTCAACAGCTTTCACCGCTCATCAAGTCCTCCCGTGCAAGTCCTCTACTTCAAGTCCTTTTATCAACCCTTTTCAACGCGAGTCCCTTAACGCTCTCCACTTGCGAGTCCTGTTCACGTGAGTCCTTTGATGCACGTCCCTCTCTCGCGAGCCCTGTCGAGGGCTTTGCGCAGCGGGTCTTACAGCTACGCCCCCTGAACCTTCTGGAACACTGTCGATCCTTCTCACCACGCCCTGTGACGCAACGCCGCCGTCACCACCTCCGAGCTCTGATTGGCGGCTCGTGCTTACCATCAGCGCTTCCGTCGCTCCGCCCTCGACTCCGCCCCGGTCCTCCTCTGCCTGCCTCGTGTTAACTCGCCCAATAATGAACCAACGTTAACGCAAAAGGGATTGAGGCTACGGACGTAGGATGATCGGTGGCAGTAGGGCCTATTTTCCCCTGGCTCTTACTCAACGCAGAACTAACGATGGAAAGGAACTAAGCTCACAAATACTAAGACATAACTATACTATCGCGAGGCTACATGTTGCTTGTGTGACTAACTATGGGGGTGGGGGGCAAATTTTAACCTTTATTAGACTCACTGCACAAACTCAAAACCGCAACAATATGAACCCCCAACTCATGGCGATACTTTGTACAGGAGGAAGTATGTGGGTAGGGATCACATTTCTGCCATACTATGATTAGCACCGTTGAGCAAGATAAATAAATATTGACCATTTTGTCTTACCTTTCCACCTCAGGTCAGGTGATGTATGCCAACCATTCGTCATTGTTTAAGTTCACACATGAATTGTTGGTTGTTTTCTTGAACCATTGCAAATCTTGATTTTGCATTGTGATCACTTACTTGCTTTATGTTACAGGCGAGACATGAAACCATTTGGTGTAATGGTGAGTATCGTTGCACCAGGAATATTTAGAACGAACATCCTTGATCCAGATAAACATATTAATGGCCTTATGGAACTTTGGAATAACATCCCACAAGATGTGAAAAAAGATTACGGGCCCGAATACGTCAGCAAATGTACGTTCACCGAGTTTAAATGCCTTACTTGTGTATAAAAAGTGTGCATCTTTCTATACTATAAATGTCGATCTGTCTGTTTGTTACATATACACTCCTACACTTTTAGACGGATTTGGACCAAATTTGCCACAGAGGGTGAGAGGTTGTACCGGCCAGGTTTAAGCGGGGTTAGCAGCTTTCGGCCCCTAAAATCTAAACCCCTGGGAGAAATGATAGGGTATTTTTTTTTTTTTTTTTTGTATACGAGATCGAGGCTCGTGAAAGAGCTAACATTAATCACACAAAAAGTCAAACCGACACATAAAACACAAAATAAGGGGAGCGGCAGACAAGATGGGGAGAGAGGGGGAAGGACACAAACACAACATTTGAGAACAGGGACATCGAGAGAACTGTGGGAGGGAGAGGGCTTGGGGGGAGGTGGGAGAGGGCTTGGGGGGAGGTGGGAGAGGTATAAAACATATTGACACTGCAAGGACTTCCAGGAAAGAAGTTGGAATTTCAAAAAAGTGTATCTGGGGTGAATTAGCGGGGGTAGAAAAGATCAAGGTTTTGGATGGGGCAAGACAAGAGATGGCGGCGAACAGCTGTTTTAAAGACCTGGAGGGAGGAGTGGGATTGAAGGGAGTGAGGGAGTTTGTTCCAGAGGCGGGAGAAAAGGGGAATGAAAGAGTGAAGGTGAGCAGAGAGCCTAGATTTTGGCAGTTTATTGTTGTATACTTCCTTGTTGTTGGGGTATACTTCCTTGTTGTTGCAGTTGGTTAGAATAGCGCCACCTTTGGTGGTATAGTGGAACAAAAATAGTGCTGCAGCACATTGCCAACCAAAGGTGAGCTGAGAAGGGTACTGCCGCCCACAGTGGCAGTGCCACCTAACGGATGAGGGAGAACTTGAGTCCTGCAGGATGGATTTAATTTTCCCGGTTAACTGCATGACTGTCATCTTCTATGGTTATTGTACACCGCTCCTTTCCTGTTCCATCTCCAGGCATTGCATGACGTCATCGCCGGGCGATGATGCGTGCTGAAAGGGAGTGCCCAGTTTTCACTCCGATTTCTTTCTTGCTTTCGATATCTCAGCCATCCTTTGAGCTAGGAAGCTGATATTCAAACACGACAGTGACCAAGTGATGTGGCTATAAAGGATATTTTTTATTCACTGATTGATCAATTAATCGATTAATCATTTATTGATTGGGCAATTGATCAATTAATTATTTAATTTGTATTCGATTAAAGGAATGTATGGAGACAACCCTAACCCTAACCCTAACAAACACGACAGTGACCAAGTGATGTGACTTTAAAGGATATTTTTTTGATTCACTGATTGATCAATTAATCGATTAATCATTTATTGATTGGGCAATTGATCAATTAATTATTTAATTTGTATTCGATTAATCACTTATCTATCTATAATTCCAGTAATCTCTGTACGTCTGTACGTTTGTACGTCTGTACGTTTGTTTGTCTGTGACCGCTGTTTCTCGACAACCACGGGTCCGATATACTTGAAACTTGCCAGGTATATTGCTGGGGACCCGAGGATGTGCCTTTTCAAGGTTTGAAATTAATCGGACAAGTACTTACCGAGCTATGGCGATTTAGCCGTTCGCCGTTCGCTTTGGCGTTGCGAATGGACCAAACCATTGCATGTAAATAGAGGGGGGGGGGTTCTGTGGTCGTTGCGAATGGACCAAACCATTCATGTAAATAGAGGGGGGGGGGGTTCTGTGGTCGTTACTGCCACGTGGTTTCAAAGTTTTTTTTTGTTGTTGTTGTTTGCACGCATGTTTTTTTGCACCCACGTACGGGCACGCCCTAGGATGTTTACACACACACACCCCTACACAAATTTTTTTTTTTTTTTTTTTTTGGCAAGGAACGGGCACCCACGTACGGGCACGTCCTAGCTTATATATAGTACGGGCATGCCCTAGTTTAATTAATTTTCAAAAAGTTACAGCTTCAAATGAAGCACTGGTGGTTGAGGTATGCTATTAGCCAATTGATTAAGAAATTATTTTACGATTATCATTTGTTGATTTTAATTGTGCTATTAATCAATCAATTATTGCACACCTCTCCCACCCAATACCGTATCTATGTGTGCTGCATGGCGGCATCGCCGGACACCGAAGGCGCCCCGGCAATGCTTTGCGCTGGAGAAGGTTATTTATTTATTTGGCATGGGGTACTTTGAAAGTATCTGTACTTGTTTCCCTTTCCACCAGGCCAGCTTTTCCCGTCGGCTACTTTTGTTAGTGGTCCATATAAAGGTGAAGATTCAAAAAGTATTTTTTGTTTCAAAATCCTGCATGGCATTCCAAAAACGACACACAAACTGAAGCCACATACACAAGCAGACAGCTAGCTGTTTGTTTGCATGTGTGTATTATGTATTTTATGAATATTATTTTTCAATAGAAGATATCATTGTTGCACAGTTGCTGGTTGGCAGGTGCCTGCCAAAGGAGATTTTAACATAGGTTTGAGGGGGAGGTGGGCGGAAGGTGCAGGGTTTACAGCAGCTAATGCAACTACACCTTGCCAATAAGGATAGTATCAGGTCAAGCTACTTCCACAGGGTATGGTAGGAGTATCAGTTAAGTCATGTAACCAGGTTCAACGGAAATGACATTATTAAATAAGGTAAAAACGTCTTCCTTTTCTTCTTTAACAGCCACAATTATTCCCATGTTCTTGACGGATTAGCCGGGGAAAGCTTGGTCGAAGTCTTTCACTAACTGGCTGGTGCTGGACATCATGGACTAAGGTTAAGGCAGAATTTGGATTTTGGGCATGGTGTCATCGATAGCTCGCTTACTCTTCGCGAAGGACACCATGGGATCTTCAACGTCAACCAACTAATGCTGGCAGACGGGATGTAAAGAAGACTAAAATGTGAATGATATGAAACAAAGTAATAAAACGAAATATTAATAATGCTCATGCAATTATAACAATAACAAGAATGACAACCACAATACGATTAAATTTTTTTAAATCAGATCTTAAAACAATGACCAATCTTGAGTGTTTCCAACTACCACACTTCCTCTTTGCCCCAATCCAAGCTGATACTCTGCTCCTGTTTTAGGAACCCTACCAGAAATCCCAATAACTTTTGGGAATCCCAATATTCAGTGTGAAACAAAACCTCTACAATTTATATCCAAATTTATACTATATAAAGCTCTATGTACAAACCATGCTGTTGTGTAATCGTAAAAAGTAACTTGGTAGTGTTGATGTCAGGGGGAGGAGGTTTAATCATAAAGGGGGGGGGGGGGGGGGGGGAGAAGGCTTAACACAAGCTTATGGGACAACTTGCGGCTCAAAGATGATTGACGGTGACCGTCACATGCGTGGCTACACAGAGCCAATCATGACAAATCACAGTGGTGATTTCCATGACACTTTAACACCACTACTTACATGGTGAATAAGGTTATATGAAGGAAGGGAAGGTTAACTGGATGCTAAGTAGCACCTGGATGGTAAGGAGCAAGCAGAGATTCACAAATGAACATGAGATAGATATAGGGAGAGAGAGAGAGAGTGAGAGAGTAAAAGAGATTAAAGGAGATTGTACAGTAGGTGTTTATTTCATGACATCATTCAAGTCAGGGTTGGCCCTTAACTTCTACCATGTGTTCTCCAAAACCCTTCATTGACAGGTGCACAGAAAATGAAAAACATGACTGAAGTCTTTGCAGACAAAGATTTGTCCAAAGTTGTGGACTGTATGGAGCACGGGCTCTCCGCCGTGTGTCCACGTAGCCGCTATGCTCCAGGATGGGATGCCAAGTTTTACTGGCTGCCTCTTGCAACTCTTCCCGCTTCAATCCAAGATTGGATACTGAATCAGGGGCGTGTACCACTGCCGATCCACCACCCGTCCTGAATTGCATGTGGGTTTCCTAACAGAATGGAGCTTATCAATATTGTTCAAATGCAAACTATTTTTAGTTGCTTTCAGGCAAGCTTAAGTCAAATTCACTTTGGTAATTTGTAATATTGTATACCTCCTCAAACCTCCAAATAAAGCTTTTATTCCTTTTACTCTTACCAGGAAAACTATCAAGACATAAACTTCCTGGTCATGTTTGAGCCGCTTTACTTGTTCTGGATTTTACCGATTGACTGTGACAGCCGGGGTCGGGATCGAACCACCGACATCCCCAGAGTGAGAGTACTTGCTCAAGCTAGTATGTTGCCGCCTCTGGTAGATACAGTTGGAAAGTACTGTATGTTTTAATTTTGCAATTTGCCAGGAAATTCTCGGTTATTTAGCGAATTCGATGTGCTGGATGTACTACCGCTCAGAGAATGTGAAAGAAAGCAGCGATAGTGGAAAAGTTGTAGTACCCCCGAGTTTTTTTTTAAAACTCACTGAGACTCCAAGGATCTTGATAATATTGTGACAGTCACACGGCGGGTAGACTAAAAAGGTCTCCGCGTCCACCGGGTTAATTTGGCGCAAATTGGCGTCTTCGAAGGTAATGACCACGATGGGAAGCTGAGTGGATAGCCAAATGAAGGTTGTTGGTGTTCTGCACTCAAGGCACATATCCAATCTGCCCGTCTAATGGCTTAATAAACCAATTTACTGAACGCTATGGAGCCCGTACCTGATGACCACACTATTTTATCAAAAAGAGGGGATTTACTCACAGGGGAAAGGGGGGTAGAGTGGCCCATTACAATCAATCACTAGAATGAATCTCAAAATGCAAAACTTGCCCGCTCTGCATTGGACTTGAACTATACATGACAAAAACAACAGATAAAAAAGAAATTGTAAAATATATGAATTGCTGTTCTCCATTTTCTCATAATGAAGGTTTGTTGAAAATTTGATAACAAAAACTGAAAGTTGATGACAAAAGCTCAAAATGATATGGCCTGGACATGCAGACAAACATACAAGCGGTCATAGGCCAGTGCATGCGCAACCAGTCGCTGTGACCGTGAACTTTGGACCTCAAACTTTAGATTGGTGAAACAATTCAGTTAACTGATATGTAAATTCTGTTCCAATTTCAAATCAATCTGATGTAAATTGACGATTTTATGTGACCTACACCTTTAGACCTCAAATTGTAGTCTTCAGTGACCCAACATGCAAACCCTGTTCAAATTTCAAGTCAATCAGATGAAAATTGACGATTAATATGCGACACCATGACCTTTTAACCTAAAAAACCAATAGGCGTCTAGCTTTTGATTTGTGAACCAATTCAGTGACCCAATATGCAAATTCTGTTCAAATTCCAACTCAATCCGCAAATTCTCACAATAATGGATTGTTGAGAATTTCATGACAAAAGTTCAAATGGTACAAAAATGTTGTGGCTTGGACAGACAACATAACCAGGGGGCCAAACCAGTTTTTTGGGGGGGAAAAACAGACATGGCGTGCTGTAAAAGGTTGGCTGTCAAAAATCATGTCTATATATATGTAAATGTTTCATGATATTTGTTATATTATATCACCTTTATCTATCAATATTGTTGAAATGAAGATCAAATAGCTGTATGTTGAAATATGTTGAAAAAGTCAAAACTTTGCATGGGGTGTACTTACTTTTTCCACATGCGAAATTTGCATTTATGTTTATTTAAATTATACAATGGACTACAAAATGTAAATGTTTCATGATATTTGTTATATTATATCACCTTTATCTACCAATATTGCTGAAATGAAGATCAAATAGCTGTATGTTGAAATATGTTGAAAAAGTCAAAACTTTACATGGGGTGTACTTACTTTTTCACGTGACTGTATATGGGAACAAAATGTATATGGACAACCTTGCCAACAAGCTACTGGAAATCTGTAGGAAGCCTCTAAACAACATGACCCTATACGCGAATACGGCGCCTTTAGCGGCGATCAGCCATTATGGTTTATATATGACCCACGAATGGAAAAGTTAGTTCACTTTCTGATTCACTGCTGCTGTCAAAGGTGGCAGTGTAGTCGGCACAGCTGCACTTCTTTTTCGATCCCTGACAGCGGCAGCCCATATAACAGGCAATGTTCCTCTTCCCACATGAGCAGTTTGTGTTGCAGTCCTTGGTGCAGCCACAGAAGATCGTCTGCATCATCTGCTCTGGCCAGGTCGGGTGTGTGGATTGCACTGGTACCAGCTTTCCATCATCCACGGCCCACCCATAGTCCTCACATGGTTCGACACTCGGCTTGCAAATGTGAGCACTCTTGTCGATTGCAGTCGCCAACGCCGCACGTTTGAGATGTTGTTGGAATGAATGCGTTCTCTGTGGGCGGTAGCAGCTTCAGCAGAGTTGACTTGTTGTTTAGGAACTTGTGGACTCGGAGCTTTCCAAGGTCTGAGCCCTCGAGTTATCACCCTCGTTGGTATATACAGTGACCACAAGCTCCTTTGCCTGGTTGATTACATCTGCTGTGATCCGAGCGGGACCTTGATCTTCGTCTGCAAAGTCTTCCAATGCCGAGATGTCGGTTGTCCTGCTTCTGTTTAGCCACACCTTCTTCCCAGTAAAGTAGGAGTACCTGGTGATGTCTCGTCCACTCAGACCGTGAATGAAGCAAAGTCCTCGGCTGCTTGCAGGTCCCAGTGCAGCAGCAATCATATGGATTGGTAGATAGCTCTCTCGTGCAGTTCGAACCCACAGTTCAGGCAAATCTTTCAGCAGCGTTGCAGCATAGTACACGCATATAACAATGCTATCTGTGTCATTTGCGTGGATGATCACTCGGGCCACCTCCTAATTCAGGCACTGTACACAGAGTACAGTATGAACCTGGTATTTGCCTCTTGTTGAGTGGACTCCAAAGCAGTGACGTCTGTGACTGTACCCTCTGTAATCAGTACACTCTTTGTTTCTTCATTGAAGCCATCACCCAGGTACAATCGGGTCAAACCTATGGTTGGAGCAAGCTGCTCCTCCTGGCACCATGTCTCACAGGAAGCTCAGAAGTCCAGCTTTGTTTGCAGATATGGAGAAGAACTCCTGCGGGTCAGGGGCTCTGTACTGCTCACTGATTTCAAACTGCCTTGGTGGTCATGGCCGGGTGTACCCATGCTGCTGCTCTGAAGACTTCAGGCTCACTGGATTGTATTTGTCACAGCAGAAGTGTATGATGGCTGTGCCATTAGGTACATCATTCAGAAGATTGTTTCTGTAGCACCCTGCGATAGCTCCAAAGGTTTCTCCAAAGGTTTCGAGCACCCTGCGATAGTTCCAAAGGGCTTTGTGGAAGGACCAGTGACGAACATTGTGCATAGCATCCACTACGACTGCCGTCTTCCGCTTCTGTTGTGGTAGATCAGGTGCAGTGCTCACTTTGGTCTCCTCCTTCTGGACTTTAACCAGATGGCCTTTGTTCCTGCAGCTCTCATGGTTCTATCTTCATTGAACAGCGATGGGGGTGTCTTGCTGCATTCATGAGTGCCGATGAAGTTGACTATGTCGACTTCACCCCCACTAGCAATGAGCTATGTCATTCGTAGGAGGGCTGAAACGTCATCACTTTTCCCCGGGCCTGCAGACTGGTCTTTGGACTTCTTGGTCTTTGCATTCTGCGTGTGGAATGTCTTCAGTCTCACAATGGTTGTATTTTTCTGGTCACCTGATATGGATTCAGATAGTGCCCTTCGGCCCAGTTCCTTCACATTGTTGAGGTGATCCTTCATGGCTGGCTCGGCGCACTGTCCAGTTGATATGTTGATCAGGCTTGTGGTTGTTTCAGTGAATGGCTTGGTCTCCATGGCTGCCATCACTTTCACAATCATGTCTGAATCCCTTGCCACACGTATTGGACCTGACTTGTGTGCATTTGAAGAGTTGAGATGCAACATTGACTTCAGTTGGGCGGATACTGCTGCATGCTGCAGTGACCAGCTTTGTATACACCCATTTGGTTTGAGCAGCAACGTTGAGACTGATTCCATCTAGGCCACTCTTCTCCTTGGCATCTGCGTTGTAGGTCTGCTCTAGAAGCATGTCAGGAGAGACTCTGTTGTGATGACCATCTGCTCTTCGCCCAATGAATGCTCCATTCAACATACCAGTGGGGCGGTATGTTGAATGGAGCCGATGTATACCAGTGGGGCGGTATTGGGCAGCTTCTTCATCTCAGACAAGTACAGAGGCAGCGACTGTTGACCATACTTGTAGTGCCCAGATGCTGTGAGGTAGGGAAGCATTCTTGCTGACTCACACAGATGCCCCAACCAGTTGCCTTCATGCTGGTGGTAAACGAATCTGTGGAGCATGTCTGACATTTCCAGAAAATTCGACCAGAATACCGCTGTTGGAAGATCTGCTAGGGAATTCTGGAATGTCAGCATCTGCTCTTGAAGAACCACGAGCTGAGGGTAGCATGTATGGATGGATTCCAGCTGCTCATTCATTCACATCAACGGTGCTGTCAAGCTGTGTCTTCAAGACGTTTTCAATGGTGTCTTGCCACTTTTTGGTGTGTCCCTCTGCTGTCCAGGTTTCGAATGCTTGCCAGTACAAGTGCCACACTGCCTCACTGAGGATTCTAATGGCGTTCATGGATTGGTAGTAGTCTGCTTTCTCCCCAAACATCTTCTTCACTGTTCCCTCGTTACATCGGCCGGCTGAATCAATGAGGTCTTCTGCACCAGAGTCCCTCATTATACTGCAGATGGCCCTCACGTAGTTGCGGGCCTGATGAAAGCCTCCCAGGAGCAAGACGGCATTGGAAAACTCTTCCCTGTGGTTGGCCCTGATGGTTAGTGTGAGTTCGTAAGTGGCTTGATCTCCTGTAATGACAGTCCATTTGTCACCAAGATCATGTGATGCCTTGACCAGCCGTGTCATCTCTTCTTTCAGCACAGCTGGGTCTGTCGGAGATTCAGGTATCAGTGGTAAGTACCCGATCTTTCTTGCCTTGTGGTGTGGTATCAGCCTTGCACAGAACGCAGAAAATCCAGGCAGGAAAGCTTCTCCCTCATACGGCACGTATAGCAGCTGTGACGTTCTGGCTTGTCGCCTAAGACGCCAAACAAACAACATCTCCTCTGTAGTGTTGTCAGATGGGGTTTCCAAACTTCCAACAGCTTCGATGCTGCTGAGTGATCTGGACTTCTGCCTATCACGGGCAGAGATGTGGCAGGTGGGAATTGCAGCAGTGGGAGCATTTGAAAGGGTCTTCCATCTCTGAAGGTGCAGTGGGAAGACTGACACTCTCGATTTGTCTGGCGTGGTCACTGGATTCATCTTGCTCTGCGTTTTCAATGATTATAGCGGTTGTCACATTGAAACTGTCGCCTTCCAGTGTTCTTCTTTTTCCAGTCCAAATTGTCCATCTCAAAGACGTGGAGGATGTCATCGCTGTGAGACATGTTTTCTGGAATATAGACCCCGTCTTCCTCCACCTTTTGCATCTTGTTAGCGCTTTGTGTAGTCAGCTGTTGTTGCAGACGATCATAGCTGATCCCTTGGCCGAGTCTGTTGTTGAGTGCTATCAGGGACTTGCTTCATGTCTGATTGTACATGTCATAGGTTGTGGCAATCCTCAGTGGTGCAGGCACCACCAGCCATGTGTTGTCGGAGCTGTTGGGACACTATAAGTGCCTTTTCTCTAACCGGCTGATTAACCAACACTCATCCTGAGCTCAGAAGCTCTCCTTGGGTTGGTACTCTTGGTTTGTCACAGAGTAGCATGGCTGTGAAGTTGAAGAGGGAATCAGGAATCATCTTCTCAGCAACAGCAAATGAAACTTCAGTTGACTGCTCTTGTTGTCTCCTCTCAATAATTTGGCTGCACGCAGTATAATCCGCTGTGTTTCATCGATTTGGCTCTCTGCTTCCAGATGCCTCAGCTTCTCAAGGGCATCACCGAGGGTTATGGAAGATGCACAGATGAAGGCAGATCCAACGGTTTGGTTGATGATAGAGATGCGCTCCCCAAATTTCTGCTGCAGTTTACATTTCAATGATATTGACCTGTAGGTGTCTGCAGTCTTTACTCCCAGCTCCCGGAGAATCACCCAGTACTTATCCCACAAGGACTTTATCAGGAAGCCACATTTCTCCTGGAACAGGGAAATCTCCGGCTGCTCCACCAGATGATTCAAAGCCACATCATACAGATTCTTCTGTGCAGATCTACCAGTGGGGACTCGTGTTGGCTTGAATGTATTCATGCATGGTATGTGATATTATATGTCATTTGCAGATCACATTAATACACTAAACAGATCACAAAGTCAGCCTTCTTTCACCTGAAAAACATTGCCCGTCTCCGCTCATCCCTCTCCTCCACGGCTGCAGAAACCCTCATCCACGCCTTCATCACCTCCCGTCTGGACTACTGCAATAGCCTCCTCTATGGTTCACCCTCAAAAATCACCAATAAACTCCAATACATTCAGAACTCCGCTGCCCGTCTACTCACTCATTCCCGGACCCGTGACCACATCACCCCCGTCCTTTACAAGCTTCACTGGCTCCCCATCCCCCAGAGAATCCAGTACAAAATCCTCCTCTTGACATACAAAGCCCTCCATAACCTGGCCCCATCCTACCTGGCTGACCTCCTCTCCAGACACACTCCCACCCGCAACCTCCGCTCTGCTGGTACCAACCTCCTGACCCCCTCCATCCGGACCAAATTCAGATCCTGGGGGGACAGGGCCTTCTCCATCGCTGCTCCCACCCTCTGGAACTCACTACCTCACACCATCAGAGACTCCTCCTCACTCACCACATTCAAAACATCACTAAAGACCCACCTGTTCAACGCTGCATTCAACATTCAACCCACAGCATTTAACCCCTGACTATCTCTTCTCCTTCTCCCTCCTTTTGCTTTAAATATTTCCCTATTGATTCTTGTCTTGTCTTTTTGATTCTTGTCTTATATATATGCCGTATATCGCTGCTGTTTGTTTTCTTGATTCTTGTCTTTTTGCAATTGTTGTTTTCATGTATTGTTATGCATTATGTTTTCCACTCTGTCAAAGCGCCTTTGGGCTTCTGGAAAAGCGCTATACAAAATAAATGAATTATTATTATTATTATTATTATTTGCGACCATGTCATGTGCTTGCCCAATCAGTCTCAGCAAAATGACCTCTCTACTCAGCTTTTTGGCCTTCTCAGCAATCACCTATTGGCTGCTTTCTGTCTACACCCTGGCTGTACGTGCCTTTCCTTTCACCCACATTTTGTTGCATATAATACATGTACTCTTGGCATCAAATGCTGCTGTGCGGTGCCTGCTTGGAATGATGGACGTTTTGGTTGAGGTACTGCACTCTGGCTGGGCCACCGTCGTGGCCACCCACGCCACTAGGCCACCACGCAACTTGCTCCTGGATGCCTCTTCTCTATGAGTCTGTAGCTCTTTTCATTAATGTACAAGTTTCTGCATTTGGCATGCCCCTTGGGTGACTTCTGTGCTACCTACGTGTTCTTGGTTGCATCATGATGCAGCCTTCTGTTGGTATCGTCCTGTCGACAGGTCATGGCTGCAATACGTTTTGGAGCTGTTGTCAGCTGAATGTTCTACAGTTGTTTGATTGCAGGTCCTTGACATATGACACACTTGGTGTAGTCTGTAAGCGTGTCTTCGCACCTTGTCTTTACCAGAGACACAGCTCCCTCCAGCACCTGTTTTCCTGTATGGCTAGTCATCTTCCGTCAGATGCCTGCAACACAAATTAACATAATGTTAACTATCACAATAAACATCTATACATTATACATATAAAAAATTCATATACCCAGGAGGCCAAATGGGTTTAACAGACACGGTGTGCTGTAAAAGGTTAAAAAAATTTAACATAAATATATGGTTTTCCTAACACTATTTAATGACTGGCCCAATATTATGGATTGCAAGGGAACTGCAGTTGGTACAGGCTGTCATAATTACTTAGTCATGGTCTATTTGGGTTGCTAGAACTAACTTTTCCATTCGTGGGTCATAGATAAACCATAATGGGTGATCGCCGCTAAAGGCGCCGTATTAGCTTATAGGGTCATGCTGTTTTGAGGCTTCCTACAGATTTTCAGTTGCTTGTTGGCAAGGTTGTCTGTATATATTTTGTTCCTAGATATATATAGATATGATTTTTGGCAGCCAAGCTTTTACAGCATGCCATGTCTGTGAAACCCATTTGGTCCCCTGGGTAACAGTCAGACACACGCACATATAAGCAATTACAAAACCCGTCTTCTGCTGCGTGGGGGATGAGGCTAATAAAGTACAGGTATTAAGAGCCAGCATGGCTGCAAGAGGAGATCTCGGTGACTTCAAACGGGATGTAATCTTTGCTCCAAGTTTGGCAGACACTTCAGTGACAAAGGCTATGGAAAGGAACATGTCACGAGGAACTGTCTCAAAAGTGATAGCCTGGGAAAAAGTAGGAAAGATGTCACCAAAGGACAACAATGGCTGGAAGAGGATACTCGACAAGCGTGATGCACGGGCATTAGTCCAGACTGCGAGGTGAAACAGGAGAGCAATGGCAGACAAACTGAGTGGAGTTCAACGTGGGTTGTGAGCACACTGTATGATCGAAAATGGTCAAAAGGGAACTTCACAAGATGGGATATCATCGTGGAGTTGCTATGCATAAACTGCTCATAACACCTGACTTTGCCTGTTTGCTGGTCCAGTGGTGCAAGGAGCATAGGCAATGGACTGCCGAGCAGTGGAGGAATGGGTTAGGGACTGATGAGTCGTCCTACACCATGTTCTCGATAAATGGATGTGTGCATGTGCGGTGACAGCCCAGTGAGCTCTACAGCCTAGAGTGTCTGGTTCCAACAGAAAAAGGCTCTGGCAGTTCCATAATGGTAGGGGCACGTTTCCTTGCATAGCCTGGATCCACTCATTCCATTAGGAGGTTGGGTTGATGCAGCATGCTAAGTTACCATCCTGAGTGACCATCTGCATACTACAATGCAGCATTTCTTCCCTGCTGGGAGGGGTCTTGTTCAGGACGATAATGCTCCAGTCCACAGAGCATGTGTTGTCACCATGTAGTTTGAGGAGCACGATAACGAAGTTACCCATCTTCCATGGCCCTCCCAATCGCCGGACCTCAATCCCATAGAGCATTTGTGGAACTGTCTAGAAAGCCGCTCAGGACTGGTTTCCACCTTCAGCAAACCGAAGTGAATTGGGGAGGACTTCATTGTGAAAGAATGGTGCCACATTCATGCAGAACACATCCAGACACTTGCTGACTCCATGTCGTATCCATTCCATCCTGGATGCATGTAGTGAACCAACATCCTCTAATCTAATCTTGCGTATGAGAAATTACAGCTCACAGATTTAAATTTAAGTTGGACAGCCTAGTCACAGCACCGTCTGTTGTTAGGTGGATTGCCCTAAATCCTTCATCAAATCTCCATAGGTGACACCCATTCACAATGTGATGAATAGTCTGATCTGGGTGACCCCAGTCCTATGCTGGGCTGTCTTTGAAAATCCATTTGTGGAGGTAGTGTGATGTCCTTGAGTGGAGAATACAGATCCTGTTGAATGCAGACCACTGTTTCCAGGAGAGATTGGAACCTGGAGGCTCTTCTCTCGAATCATTCACCAGTCATTTGCTAGCAATGTTGTCTGTCCAGTGATTGTGCCACCTGTCCATTTTGCTAATCGCCACTTTACTCAAAACATTTCCAGATCTCCAGAAAGGTTTGCGTGGCTTGAGTCACATATTTGGTAGATTCTGCAAATCTTCATAAATTGGAGGCTCTGGGTTGGCTTTGATGCAGTCAAACTCTCTCAGAATTCTTGCCCTTCGGTTCACCACAGCGGGTGGGATGTGAGACAGAACTGGAGGCCTCTGCATGGGTGTTGATTTCAGTGTGCCGCTGATTATCCACATCAGTGTTTTAAAGACAGTGTCCAAGTGTTTTGTGTGGCTGCTCTCTGCCCAAACAGTGAAACAGTATTTTGATGTTGAGTACACAAGAGTAAGGCTAGCAGTGCGAAGAGCGCGTGCACTTGATCCCCAGCTGATGCCTGCTAGTTTCCGGATGATGTTTACCCTGGTCTTGATCTATTCTCTCATCCGTTTTAGGTGTTTGCGGAACATGAGGCCATGAAAATTAAGCGTGACGAATAAAACAAGAAATATGTCGTGCATAGCACGATACTTGCGAAATCCCTAAAATAAGTTGCTGGCCTATGATGACCTCAAAAATAATTGGTGGTTGAATTCAGTGACCTGGTATACAAATCCTCTTCAAATTTCAAGTCAATCGGATAAAATTGAGGATTTTAGAAATTTGGCCTATGTTAATCGTTTGGCCCATGTTGACTTAAAAAATAGTTGGGGGTTGAATTCTACTATCAAAAATACGACTCAAAAATACTATCTACGGACCTCAAATATACTTGGTGGTTGAATTCAGTGACCAGATATGCAAGTCACTTCAAATTTCAAGTTAATCGGATAGAAATTGAGGATTTTAGAAATTTGGTCTGTGCTGACCTCTTGGCCTATGTTGACCTCAAAAATAGTTGGTGGTTGAATTCAGTGACCAGATATGCAAATGGTCTTCAAATTTCAAGTCAATCGGATGAAAATTTAGGACAAATTTGTCCTAAGCATTGTCCTAAAATTTAGGACAAAGTTGGTGACCTTTGGCCCATGTTGACCTTTTGACCTCAAAAACAATAGGCTTCTTGCTTATGACCAACTCTACCATTTCGTGAAGTTTCGTGAAAATCGGTTGAAAATTGTGACCTGTAGGTGATTGGCATACAGACAGATAGACAGACAAAGAAATGTTCGAATTTGCAAGTAACAAGACAGAATAATGCACAAGACCAACCAATATACTTGAAATATCTTCCATTTTCGCAAGTAATAACTGTCTATGGTTTATAATCCAAGTGGATGGATCTTTTCATTGTGCGTGTAAAGTTTTTACTTGCCAAGTTCTCTCCCTGTGGTATAGAAGGCTGCCTTCATTCCTGAATTTCTGACTTCCTCCACTCTTGCAGTCAATGCCTTATCATAGGAACCCTCTCCTCAGCTCATGCCCCTGTTGAGGCTCGAGTTGCCCTTCGCAGTGTGATGGGCCCAGTCTTGTTCCTCATCTATATTAATGACCTTTCCCATGCTCTGGAAAACCCTCTCTTCCTTTTGTGTCGTACAGCAACCCCATCCCTCTGCGAGGATGACAATAGCTGTATCACTCCTGATCTGGAAATGATTACACTCTAATCTGATAAATGGAACGTGGGGTCCTTCGATCCTGTAAAATCTCAGTCTCATAGCCTGTCGCTGCGGAAGGATTGTCAAATGAACCCTCCTATTTCCTTGGTCATCCACTGGAAGAGGTTCAGTGTTGTTGAACCTGTAGGCCTCACAATCAGCCATGAGCTATCCTGGGCTGCTGGGCCGACCACATCGCAAATCTTCCCTCAAAAGCTCTATTCTGAGCATCCGTCTACTTTTTAGTCACTTAATTTGACTATAATAGGGGCAGGCCCATTCCGGGCAGCCAATGGGATAGCGCTACATACCTAACAACACCAAGAATCCTGCAGCCACAATGATCTCTGCTCCAGGCAGTGTCACCCTGTGCCGGCTCAATGCATTTCACATCTTCCATCCGCATCGCTCTGACACAAAAGGCCACAATTCATGCCCTCACAAATCTGGGTCACGTCAGATATTCTCACTCAAAAGTCATCATCAGGTTTGTGATGAAAATAAATGAAAGATGAACATGACTTATAAAGCTGAAGCCAGCCCTCTTGCATGGCTGTAAGCTTCCTCCATCATCCTCGATTCTCCACGCACTTCTCAGCCGTAAACAATGGCAATCCCAATTCCTGTCTAATATCGTTTATCCATCTTTTTGGTGGCCTCCTACCTGGGTCTTGGGTTGTTGAAGTCAGTCTTGTATACCATTCGGAGGTTTGAGTCATCCTGACTTCTAACCACGTGACCAAACCATATCAAGCGCCTGACACGATGACATATTCAATCGTTTTCTTCGCTATATACAGTGTTGCGCACATCTACATTTCTCATCCTCTGCGGTCTTCTAACTCCCAGAAATGACCTTAAACACTTCATCTCGAAAACGAGGAGTGTCCTCTTGTCTTCTATTCTAATTTGGGGCCTCTGGGTGCTAAAATTTCAGCCATTAAATAATAATGTACAATCACACACAAACGAACACACAAGCACACACACACACACACACACACACACACACACACACACACACACACACACACACAAAAGCACAAACGAACAAACACACCCCAAAAACAAACAAGAAAGAGCAATCAGAGATTGCAGACCCTCGCCAGGACGTGCTTTCAGTGGTTTTTAAGGCTTTTGTGTTAAAACAAATATGGCGGCCGAAACCCCATATTTGTTTCGTTATTTTTGTAGTTATCGTTATTGTTTTTCCACACCAATTTCTCCCTAGATGATGCTCAAGAAATTTCATCTTGATCGGATGACGTTTTGTACTTGTCGAATTATGACATTATGTCGAATGAATTATGTCGAACTATGACATCTTCATTAACATATGTTATTCCCCATGGAGAGTTCTTTACAATGAGCCATGTCTCAATTTTTTCTGTGCAGCACTTTCAGAGATAGAGGAGCAAAGTTTTTCGGTTTTTCCAAGATGGCGGCCGAACCACGTGACCCATGACGTCATAATTATATATTTTTAATTATACAGGTGCAGTTGCACATACGGTGAAAATTTCCTGTCAATTGGACCAACGGTTGCAGAGAAAATCATATTTATTCTGTGCGGACAAACAAATGGAAAAACAAACAGACTCAAATGCAATACCCTCAACGCTGGAGAGGGTAACAAACAAATCAAACACACAAAAAACTCAGTAGAGAGCATACCTCCGCCAGGTGAACAGTTTACGTGTTGTATGCCAGAGTCGACCAGAAAATCACAATACAGAATCATATTTAAACAAAATCATCCGTCCACAAGTTTTTGAGATATCCTGTTCACAAACAAACAGACAGACAGACGGGTGAAAACACAACCTCCATCTACCTTTGGTGGTGGAGGTAACAAACACACAAACAAACTAGATGGTATTCATAGAATACTTACCCTGCGCAGTCAACTTATTGCAAGCCAACTCTTGTTTTTGAACATTTTTTTCTTTGATCCAATATGGCTGCCAGACCACGTGACCGATGACATCATAAGTTTATATTCTCTAATATAATTGTTGCATAGATCACGCTCAATAAATTTCAAACTGATCAAACTAAGCGTTGTCCCTGTCGAATTATGACGTCATAATTATGGCACCAATGACGTCATCGTTAACAACATCTATTCCGCAAATGGAGTTCTTTACAATGAGCCACGTTTCAATTATTTCCATGCAGTGGTTTTGGAGATTTGGAGGTGCAACATTTTTCGGTTTTTCCAAGATGGCGCCTGTACCATATGAACCATGACGTTGAAGCGCCCCGCACCTGGAGGGCCAGTTTGCGGGGCAAACAGATGACCCGGCCGAAGCGCCCTCTGGTGACCGGCGGCGTCCGGGGTGCAGGGATGCCACCTGGGATGCCTCTGGCTGCACCCGGGATGGGTGCAGGACCGGGGGGCGGCGTGCCGGCGGGCCTGGGCGGTGCCGGGGGTCCGCCCGCAGGGGGGCGGCCCCGGCGCGGGGGCCGAGCCACCGGCGGTGGGTGGTCCACGTCGAGGTGGGCCGGTTTGAGGCGATCCACCGAGACGCGGTCGGGAGTACCGCCGATGTTCAAGGTGAAGTGTTTCACCCCGGTCTCCAGCACGCGGAAAGGCCCGTCGTATGGGGGCCGCAGTGGTGTCCGGTGGGCGTCGTGCCGGACGAAGACGTACTCCATGGTGCGAAGCTCCGGGGCGATGTGCGTAGGCGGGTGCCCGTGGTGCGCCGTCGGCACCGGGGCGAACCTCCGGGCTGTCTCCTGCAGCGCGGAGCGCTCCTGCGCCGCGGACCATGGTGCCGTGGGGTCGGGGAGGAACTCGCCCGGCACCCGCAGCGGTTGTCCGAAGACCAACTCCGCCGCAGATGCGCGCAGGTCGTCCTTGGGTGCCGTCCGGAGGCCCAGCAGGACCCAGGGGAGCCTGTCGACCCAGCCGCCGTCGCGGAGGGTGGCCCGGAGCGCGGCCTTCAACGAGCGGTAGAACCGCTCGCACAGGCCGTTGGCCTAGGGGTGGTAGGCCGTGGTTCGGTGCAGCTGGACCCCGAGCCCCCGCGCGACCGCCCCCCAGAGCTCCGAGGTGAATTGGGGGCCGCGGTCGGACGATATGTCCGAGGGGGCGCCGAACCGGGCGACCCAGGTGGCGATGAACGCCTGTGCGACATCCGCCGCCGTCGTCGCCGCCAAAGGCACGGCCTCCGGCCACCGGGTGGTGCGGTCCACCATCGTCAGGACATGGGTGAAACCCCGCGAGGGGGGCAGAGGTCCCACCAGGTCCACGTGGACATGGTCGAACCTTCGTTCCGGCACCGTGAACGGGGCCAATGGGGCCTGGGTGTGCCGGTGCACCTTCGCGCGCTGGCACGCGAGGCACGTCCTGGTCCAGCCACGGACGGCCTTCCGGAGGCCATGCCAGACAAACTTGTCGGCGACCAACCTCTGGGAGGCCTTCGTGCCCGGGTGGGACAGGCCGTGGATGGCGTCAAAAACCTGGTGCTGCCAGCCCGCGGGCACGATGGGGCGAGGCCGCCCGAGGGAGACGTTGCACAAGAGGCCCGCACCGTCGAACGGCACCTCGGTGACGCGGAGGCCCGTGACGGCGGTCCGCAAGGCCTGGACGCCAGGGTCGGCGGCCTGGTCCACCGCCATCCGGGCATAGTCGATGCCAAGGTGGACTGCGTGGGCGACGGACCGGGAAAGGCAATCCGCCACCGGGTTGTCCTTCCCCGCGACGTGCCGGATGTCCGTCGTGTACTCGGACACGGCGAGAGGTGACGCTGCTGTCGGGCCGACCACGGCTCGGCGACGTTGCCCATCGTGAAGACCAGTGGCTTGTGGTCGACGAAGGCCGTGAACGCACGGCCCTCGAGCAGATGGCGGAAGTGCCTGACCGCCAGGTGAAGCCCGAGCAACTCGCGGTCGAAGGTACTATAACGGCGTTCGGGCGGGCGAAGCTGCCGGCTGAAGAACGCCAGCGGTTGCCAAGCACCACGCACCCATTGCTCGTGCACCGCGCCCACCGCGTAGTCCGAGGCGTCAGTGGTGAGGGCGATCGGTGCATCGGGCGCCGGGTGCGCGAGCATGGTGGCGTTGGCCAAGGCGAGCTTCGCGCCAGCGAACGCCGCGTCCATCTGCTCGGTCCAGGTAACGTCACCTTTGCCCGGCTTCCCTCGGAGGGCCTCGTGCAAGGGGCGCAGGAGCTGGGCGATGCGGGGCAGGAAACGGTGGTAAAAGTTTACCATGCCCAGGAACTCCTGGAGCCCCTTGATCGTGCGGGGGCACGGAAACCCCTTCACCGCCTCCACCTTGGCCGGTAGGGGGATGGCCCCGTGCCTGGTGACGCGGTGCCCCAAAAAATCGATGTCGGCGACGCCGAACCGGCACTTGGCGGGGTTCACGATGAGGCCATGCTGGCCCAGGCGTTCGAAGAGCGTGCGGAGATGGTGAAGGTGCTCTTTGCAGGACGCGCTGGCGACGAGGATGTCGTCCAGGTAGACATATACGAAATCCAAATCGCGCAAGACGCTGTCCATGAGTCGCTGGAACGCCTGAGCCGCATTCTTCAAACCGAAGGGCATCCGAAGAAATTCGAACAGTCCGAACGGCGTGATGACCGCCGTCTTCGGGATGTCCTCCGGCCTGACGGGGACCTGATGGTAGCCGCGTATGAGGTCCACCTTCGAAAAGAAGGACATGCCCGCCAACCGGGCGCAGAAGTCCTGGATGTGGGGGACGGGGTAGCGGTCGGGGGTGGTGGCGTCGTTGAGGCTCCGGTAGTCCCCGCACGGTCGCCATCCCCCGCCGGGCTTTGGCACGATGTGAAGCGGCGACGCCCAAGCACTCGGAGCGCCGCACGATGCCGAGCCACTCCAGCGTAGCGAACTCCGCTTTAGCCACCGCGAGCTTCGTCGGCTCGAGGCGGCGTGCCCGGGCGTAGACCGGTGGCCCGACGGTGGGGATGTGGTGTTCCACCCCGTGCTTGACGGCCCCCGCCGAGAAGGTGGGCCGCATAAGGGCCGGGAAGCTGGCGAGGAGGCGCGTGAAGTCGTCCGCTGCCGGAAGCGTACAAACTAACCTTGCCGGGACCGAACCGCTCAGCAAGCCGCTTGGCGAGCTGCTCGGTGAGCCGCTCAGTGAGCCGCTCAACGAGCTGCTCAGCGCGCAAGCAAGCGAGCTGAACGTTTCAGCCTGGACGAGACGTCTGTTCTTCACATCTACCAACAACCCGTGTGCACAGAGGAAGTCCGCACCGAGCAGTGCCATGGGGACACTAGCAGTGATGAACGTCCACTCGAAGCGTTGCCTTCCGAACCGCAGGGAGAGGCAGCGCTTCCCGAATGTGCGTATGGGTGTTCCGTTCGCGGCAAGCAACGCGGGGCCCCGGCCCGCGGTGTGCTTGTCGGACGTAGAGGCAGGGATAACGCTCACCTGTGCCCCCGTGTCGCATAGGAAACGGCGCCCGGACAAGGTGTCCGTTATAATAAGAAGGCTGCCGGAATGGCCGACGCTCAGGGCCGCTACCGAGCGCCGGCTTTGTAGTTTCCCGACTTGCCGAAGGAGCACGGCGGGCAACAAGTCCTCGCCTTGTGGCCAAACCTGGCGTGGAAATGGCACCAGGTTTGCGGCGAAGGCAGAGGCCACGGTTTTCGCGGTGGTGGTGGGCGTGGCGTGGCGGCGGCCACGCGGCGTGCGTCAGCCTCGGGATCCCCGAGGTGTGGTGCATCAGCATCAGGGTCAGCCTCGGGATGCGCGACGGCCGCGCCAAAACTCGCCTGCGCGTCCAAAGCCACGAAGAACCTGTCGGCCTCGGCAGCGAGAGCTCGGGGTTCCGTCGTCACAGAACCGGCCAACGCGAGGCGGACTCGTGCCGGCAGCTGGCGTCGAAATAACGCCCGGAAAAGAGCGTTCGGGGTTTCGTCGCCCATCAACGACAGCATATGGTCCATGCGGACCGACGGTCGCGTGTCACCGAGCTCGGGGAGGTCCAGGAGGCGGTCGGCCCGCGCGTCCACCGTGAGGCCGAACGTGGCGAGGAGGAGACACTTGATCGCCTCGTACCTGCCGTCGGCCGGTGGGCTCCTCAGGACCAACACGACCCGAGCGGCCGTGCCGGGCCCGAGGGAAGCGACCACGTGGCAGTACATGGTCTCGTCCACCGTGATGCCTCGAAGTCGGAACTGGGCTTCTGCCTGCAGGAACCAGACTTCGGCTTGCGTCTCCCAGAACTCGGGGAGTTTCATTTGGACCGCGTTGTTTGCCATTGCGATGGCGTATTCGGGTGGTCAGCGACGGCTGACCATCACGTCGGAGTCACCAATGAAGCGCGGTGCTACGCGCGCTTGCTTGTACAACAAGAAGGAAGCGGAAAAACGCGGTGAGTTTAAGAGTCTTTATTAAACGAGCTCAACTGTAGCACTGGCGCGCTCCGGGCTGCGAGCCCGGTGTATATCCCGCGGCCACGCCTACCCCTCGGGCGTGGCCGCCGCCCACTTGGTGCGTGGAATGATGCCCTCACGCCAGTGAGCTTTCGTGTCCGCCACAACGTCATGATTATCATTAAAATATTGTAAAGGAGGAGGCGATCCTATGGTGAAAATTTTGTGTCCATCAGACCAACAGTTGCTGAATTAAAAAAAAAAAAATGATTGGATAAGTGTTGTACTTGTAGAATTATGACGTCATAACGAAGGCACCGATGACATCATCATTAACATATCTTATTCCCCATGGGCAGTACTTGACAATGAGCCAGTTCTCAATTTTTTTCATGGAGTGGTTTCAGAGATATCGAGGTGCGAAGTTTTTCCAAGATGGCGCCTGTACCACGTGATCTATGACGTCATAATTATCATTAAAATATTCTGCAGGAGGAGGCGCTCCTCAGGTGAAAATTTCATGTCAATTGGACCAACGGTTGCCGAGAAAATGATTTTTTTTAATGCAGACACACACACGGCACACGTACGTAGTATGTACCTGAATGCTTAACCTCCCTTTTCGCTTCACGAGCGCAGGGTAACAAGCATGCAAAAAAACAAAAATTATAAATATTTATATAGATAGTAGACTAGAAGCATCCAATTA
Organism: Myxine glutinosa; assembly: GCF_964187855.1. NCBI lineage: Eukaryota > Metazoa > Chordata > Myxini > Myxiniformes > Myxinidae > Myxine > Myxine glutinosa. The sequence goes on from NC_136267.1 coordinate 41,837,736, forward strand.
GTCACGAGCGTTAGTTATCTAATGTCTCTTGGCCGTCTTCAGCATGTTATGCCTCCAATGTCTCGGTATTTCTACACTTGACAATACATTTTCTTGTACGTGTGATTACTTTTTCAGCGTTCCCATTTCACCTTTGTCAAACTTCGTACAGTTGTTGTCGGCCAAGGCGAAGTAGTTCACAGAATGCCTTCAACGGGACGCAAAAAATATATGACGGTCCTTCAACTTCGACGAAGAGAGTTATCATGATTACAAATGTGAAGCAACTTTAGTCGATAATAATAATAACTATATTATTTTTATAGCGTATCACTCGCATTACATTTATAATTACAGCGCAATCTCAATGCGCTTTGCGTTGCACAAGATCTACGATTTTATAGATTTGACACGCAAGTTTATCACCTCACCAATCAACTATTTTAAATAATTAATACCTTCTCAGATAAAAAAAATACTCGTGAAAATAATCCTGAAGTCAAGGTAACGTGCTCGAAGAATTTTACCTCAGCGAAACCCTTGATGGTTTACCGCCTGATCGGCGATCCTTGGCGCTCTTGTCTTGCTGCACCAATGAGGAAGTAAAGCCTAATAATTGTTGTGTGGAGAGAGAAAAAGCGATGAGGTATTTATGCGCAATATAATAAATGACATAAAGTAAAGTTGGATTTCTCACTCTTTCTCTGAATGAGTATGGTTGAAAGACTATTGTGAATGAATTTGAGGAAGAAGTTAGTCGGTTACTATGAAGGAAGAATTTAGCTGATCACAGATCAGAAGAGAAAGCTGCGGCGCCCTGCTCGGCTGCTGTGGCGTGGTGAACCCATTGACTGGTCCTGCCATGTGCGGCCAGATTTGACCCGAAGCCATTTTATTGATCGACAATCTTCAACGAGTGTCAGGGGTAGGGCCGAGGCTTCTTCAATAACAATGACACCTGCCGGTAGACAGTGGACTAAAGCTGGACTCAAGCACTCAGCAAAGGTTGTTTATTTATTTATTTTATATACCTCACTGTGTATATAGGTATACGTTGTTTATGTTTATATATATTTATATATATATATATATATATATATATATATATATTCTATATATGTATATATATAAATAAATAAATAAACACACCCTCCCGGGACTTGCTTTCTGTGTTGTCTTACCGTTGGTTCTGCAGCTTCCTAATGGTAATGCCCTTGTCCCGCAGTTTGTTAATACAATATAGATTATCGGCCAAACTATTTTATTGTTACCTTATTGTGTGAAATTACCTGGTGTTCTTGCTTATAACGGAAGGTGACGTCTACTGGAAGGTCCATGGGGCTCGCCAAACAACCAAACATGAAGAAACGGTGAGTGGTTCTTTGTCCTTGGCACTTGGCAGTGAATGTTTACCGGGAACGATCGAAGTGAGATGTTTCAATGTTTCATTGGTTAAACTTAATGCAGTGAGAGCGTCACTCTCGGTACCGAATAACGGTTTTTTAATCTGGACGTGTGACGTGACGTAACCTCCTGACACTTGAAGTTGAAGGAACATGAGTGCTTGTGGCAACGAATGAGGCGAGATGGTCAAAGCTGTCCAAGACACGCCAAAAGAGGTGTGTGTGTGTGTGTGTGTGTGTGTGTGTGTGTGTGTGTGTGTGTGTGTGTGTGTGTGTGTGTGTGTGTGTGTGTGTGTGTGTGTGTGTGTGTGTGTTTTTTTTTTTTTTTCTTTCAGGAGGTGGAATGGGGTCCTCTCAGGACCCAAAGTATTCACCTCCTCTTCATTAAAGGATCACGGTTCACGGACCAATCTGTTCAACTTTTTCAGAGTTTTGTTCCAACTTCTCTTTTCAGGATCGTCACCGAACCCCGGATTACCTCCAGTTGTAGTTCCTTTGTGATAATATTCCTGGGGATGATTTTTTAAAATCTCAGTGAGGTTCTTCTTCATCATTCCTGTTGCTCTGATTATCACTGGTACAATTTCTATGCTCTTCAGCTTCCAATATCTCTTGACCTCATTTTTGAGGTCCTGGTATTTGGGTGTGTGTGTGTGTGTGTGTGTGTGTGTGTGTGTGTGTGTGTGTGTGTGTGTGTGTGTGTGTGTGTGTGTGTGTGTGTGTGTGTGTGTGTGTGTGTGTGTGTGTGTGTGTGTGTTTGTGTGAGATCCGTTGTGTGCTTTGAATTTTGTTCATACAACTCTGAATACCCCCTTGGGATCACTGCGTTGGCAGCATAGTGCCACCCAATGCAAATGATTGTACTCACAGCCATGTGCTGCATACAGAAGAAGAAGAAGAAGAAGAAGGAGTTAAAGGGTCCCACTAGAGGCAAGGAATTTTGTTTAGCTGTCTTCAAACAACAACAAAGCCGACATTGCGTTTCTCATGTTGTTGAAGCTTTGTGTTCAGTTTGAGGAATCAAATGAAAAAGCATTACTGTTCCTCATAAATGAATGTGAATGAATACATTTCCAGGATTTTTCTTGTATGTCCTGCCACACTATTTTTGCCACACAAGTGTATTTATATTACTTTGTATTCCTGGTGTTATAAAGGGAAAAATAATAAAACAAACAATTAACGAGTACTGCACTCGACGGAGCACATACCTCCGCCAGGCTGAACATTTTACGTCTTGTAACCCCTGATAGGCCGGATCTCGATTCAGAGCTGAACCAAAATCAAATCGGCTTGCTCTTATCACTTACCCAACTCATCCAGCTAGTTTTGTCTTAACTATCTTTTTGAGACTTTTTTGTTGTTGGATTCGATTTTGGCTCGGGTCAGGATGCAGATTTGGCCCATCAGTGGGATATAAAACGTAAACTGTTCATCTTGGCGGAGGTATGCTCTCTATCGAGTGCCGTTCTAGCTTGCTGTGTAAATGGGTTGTGTAGTTGCCTTCAATTTGATTTTACTTTTTGCAGAACGGTGAGTCGAATGGCATCTTCTACTTCACCCGATTCTGGATATTCTCTTCACTCCACAGGCTCAGAGGGTCAGGTAAGTGAGATGAGTCCAATCAGGTAAAATAATCAGTGGTCTATTTGGCATTAACATCTGAGCTCTTTACATGTTGTACTGCCTCCCCATTCAAATGCCATATCTTTATTGTTCTTCTCATTTGTCTTCTTTTTTGTGTTCTTCTTCTCCTTGTTCTTATTCTTGGTTTTTCTACTTGTTCTTCTTGTTTTGCTGCTTCTTTTTATTTAATGTCAACCAAGTAATGCTGGCAGACAGGACATTCAGGTTAACGTCTATCCGTGGGGCGGCGCACGTTTTTATTTTTTTAACACATGGCGTAGGCCCATGGAAGAGCTATTCCACAGAACAGATCAGTACACAACATAACAAAGGGAACAGCAGAAGACAGGGAAAACACCAATAGCATGGTGGAGGGAGAAGGTAGATGAAGACGGACAAACAAGGGATGCAGGTAACGATGAGGGTTAGGGGAGAGCGCAAGGTGGACAAGATGGATACATAAGCAAATATGGAGGGGTGGGGGTGAGTGGGGGTTTGGGGGTGGACAAGTGTAGAGAAGATCATGGCTTGGATGGGGGATGACCGGAGATGGTGGTGGTGAACAGCTGTCTTGAAGAGAAGAATTGGATTGAAGAGTGTGGAAGCAGTTCCACAGGTGGGAAAAAGAGGAATAAATGAGTGGAGGTGAGCAGTGGTTCTGGATTTAGGCAGTTTCACAAGGAGGGGTTTGCTGGTGGACCTAGTGCTTCCTTCAGATACTTTGGGGGGACACAGCATGGAGAGATTAGAGGGTACAAGACCATAGATGAGGTGGAAGAAGATAGAGAGGCCATCGACTTGTTGGCGATTGCAAAGTGATAGGCTCGTAGACTCTGCTTCATCATGAGAGATTCCAATGATCTTCAAAACCTTGACATTCACGGCATCAAACTGAGCAAGGAGTGAGGCAGGGGAGCCAGCCCATAGGGTAGAGCAATACTCCATCAAGCTGTGGATTAATGCCTTGTAGGTAAATAGAAGCTGGGGTGTGCGAAGGAATGACTTTGTACGACGGAGGATGCCCAGTTGCCGTTTGGCTTTTGAGGCCAACTTTGTAAAGTGCCTAGCCCAAGAGAGATCATGGCTGAGAGTGAGACCCAAGAGTTTGAGTGACTGAATTTATTTGAGAGGGTTGTTGAGAAAGTCTGTGCGAGGGTTTGCAGAACTGTTCTTTCAGAGACAGCCAGACAGATTTCTCAGGATTGAAAGACATGTTCTAGGTATTTGACCAGTTTCTGTTTTATCAAGGTCTGAGGCGAGGGAAAAGGCTGCTGCCTTGCCTTTATGTCAGAAGGATGAGGGATGTCACGGCAGAGGGTGGTGACGTCAGCAAAGAGAGAAAGATGATTTTCCAGAGAGTCAGTGAAATAATTGATGAAGATTAGGAATATGATGGAGCTGAGTACACTGCCATGGAGCACTCCAGCCTCGACAGGGAGAGGAGAAGAAAGGGTTACGATGAGAGCCACACGTTGGCTACGATAGTGGAGGAAGTCAGTAAACCAAGAGGAGTTGGCTTTGGCTTCCACAGGCAGACAGTTTGGCAAGCATTGCGGAATGTCATACTGTATCGAAAGCTAGAGACATGTCAAGAGAGACGACCCCTGATGCCATGTCTGATATTGTGGCCCCCCCCATCCATTGTTTGGAGAGTCGAAGCAGCAAGCCCAAGGTAGAGTGACCAGGTGCGAATCCAAATTGATGATCTAAAATGAGGCTGTTGGAGAAAATAAATTATTTGATGTCAACTATGATGATCGATTCCATGAACTTGCTGACGATCGGAAGTAACCTGATTGGTCTGTAGTTAAGGGTATCCATTTTTGCACCATTTTATGTAACGCTGTGATGTTGGTGGATTTCCAAGTAGACGAAAGATGATCTAGGAAAAAGGACAGAGAGAGGATGCGCAAGAGCAGCAGAGCAAGTTTTCAGGACACCTGAGGTGATGTTGTCCAGTCCAGTTGCAGTCAGAGTCAGAGTTGAGGGATGCCAGAAACCTTTCCACCATTTCAGGTGAATTGATTGATTGCAGGATGAATCACCCTGCCATTGAAACACCAGAATGGCAGTTTATAGCCGAGCCTAGATTTGAAACCAGGCCAGCCGGCTCACAAGCGAATGTGCATACCCCCAAGCTAATTCCTGCCAGCTGCATACCCTGCTTATTTGCCCTTAATATTTAACATTGCTCAGATCTGCCTGCAACCCTCTTATGGTTAAACTGCCAAAATCAAGACTCTGCTCACCTTCACTCCTTCATTCCTCTTTTCTCCTGCCTCTGGAACAAACTCCCTCACTCTCTGCAATCCCACTCCTCCCTCCAGGTCTTTAAAACAGCTGTTCACCACCATCTCTTATCTTCCCCCATCCAAAACCTTGATCTTTTCTACCCCCACCAATTTCACCCCAGATTCACTTTTTTGAAATACCAACTTCCTTCCTGGAATTCCTTGCAGTGTCATTGTGTTTTATACCTCTCCCACCTCCCCCCAAGCCCTCCCCCTCCCACAGATCTCCCGATGTCCCTGCTCTCAAATGTTGTGTTTGTGTGTTTCCCCTTCTCTCCCCATCTTGTCTACCGCTACGCTTATTATATGTTTTGTGTGTGTTTTTCATTTTTTGTGTGATAAATGTTAGCTCTTTCACGAGCCTCGATCCTGTATACAAGAAACAAAAAAACAAAACAAAAAAACAAAAAAAAACATTACTCCATTTCCACCACCCTCACCTTCCCTCCTCCCCAATGAAGTGTTTTGAAAAATTATATTTCGCAGTACCTGTAAATCTCATCCCATAATTTGTGGAACTTTGTTCAATGTGTCTTTTGTCGTATCTGTGACCTCTGATCGTTCTTCCAGAGTGAAAGCCCTTTCAACGTAATTCTAATTTGTAACAGCTCTTTTGTGACGATGTCACTTACATTTAAGGGCATGTCTTGCAGGTTGCAAGAATTCATCGAGGGTTGGACCGTTGTGCCACTCTTCTGCAGGAGTTGCGATTGTCAGGGACAACAGGTAGTGATGCAAGATCATTTGGTCATCTCTCTCCACGTCGATCTATTTAATGTCTTGCTGGTTCAACCATTGCTCCACATTGCTTCTGAAACAGCATATGCAGTTATTGCTAATAAACCAAGATAACGTTTTGCTTGTTCAGAACATACTGTGTCACCCAATCAATATTGGGTTATTTAGACCTCAATAAACGATCAAGAAGAGTGATGCTTAAAGTTGTAGCAAAAATTTACCCGAGAGTACACTTCGGCAATGATGGGCCAAATGGGGTTGATCTCTTTGTATGAAGTTGGTTTCTCTTCAGTCACATGCTGTGGTGCAGTCTCATGTCATTTTTATGCCTCCGCTGACGAAGTCGCTGGAAGCATTATGTTTTCAAGTTGTCTATCCGTCCGTGATAGGTTTTCGTTACTGCGATAACTTGAGAACGGATGAAGGGATCTAAGTCAAACGTGGTACAACTATGTATATAATGATTCAAAGATAAACTGTTTAGATTATGGGCTCAAAAGGTCAGAGGTCCCGGTAGTGGTAACATAATTTTTACCTAACGTCTTGTGAACAAGTGATAGGATTTTGAGCAAACTTGGTATAAGTATATATTGTGATGCAAAGATAAACTGATTAGATTTCGGCATCAAGAGATCAAAGGTCCATAGTCTGTGATAGGTTTTCGTCACCGCGATAACTTAAGCAATGCTGAATGAATGAAAGTCAACCTTGGTGCAAGAATGTGTAATGATATGAAGATAAACTGATTAGATTTCTGCATCAAGAGGTCAAAAGTTCTGATTTCTGCATTAAGAGGTCCGTGAGAGGTTTTTGTTGCCACGATAACTAAAGAACGGCTGAAGGGATACAAGTCAAACTTTATACAAGCATGTACAATGACGTAATAATGTGGGCAGAGGCATAATTGTCGAAATGCGGCTCTAATTTAAATATGGTGTTCAGACGTACAAACACACCTACATACAGAGAATTGCCTTGTTGGGGTGAGGCTGCAGAGATGGGGGGAAGAGGTGGGAAATTGTGCCCATTACATGACCCTGGGTAACCCCAGTACATATGCAAAATTTGGTGGTGATTGACCCAGCCGTTTTTTTATGCCTCCGCTAACAAAGTCACCAGAGGAATTATGTTTTCGGGTTGTCCGTCCGGCTGTCCGTTCTACGTCTGCCTGTGCTTCCTTGATGGGTTTTTCATTACCATGATAACTTGAGCATGCCTGAACGGATCCAAGTCAAATTTGGTACACGATCATGAACTAACTAACTTGTGAACCAGTGATAGGATTTTGACCAAACTTAGTGTATGTGTATATTGTGATGCACAAAAAAACCACCGTTTAGAGGCCATTTTTCCCTGCAAAGCGGTGCACAGATGAACTGATTCGATTTTTACATCAAGATGTCAAAGATCAGAGGTCATGTCAGGTAAAAATGTTATCGAGGTAGGGACTTGAACTAAACTAATACATATGTACAGATTAGATATTGAGGTCAAATGGACTTGAGGTTTTAGGTCAAAGTTAGAGCAAGCGATGACTTCATGTGGGTGGAGGCACATTGGTTGATGATGTCACAATGTCAAATCATGTCTTGGTTTTCCATGATTTTCAGAAGGTAAGACACATGCATACTGAAAATTTCCCTGTTGGGGATGTGGGCAATGACCTGACTTTGTGTAAGCACAGCACGTATGCAAAATTTGGTAGCAATTGGTCAAGGGGTGCGGGGAATTGACCAGAAATCAAAGAAAAAGCTTCACGCACATACACCTCACTCTTATTTATACATACATACATATATATATATATATATCCTGAAACGCAAAAGAAACTTACCACCTTTGAAACCTTTAAATATCAACAATAACACTGCGTGTAGTAAATGTGTGAACTTATTTGTGGACAATAGTGTCCTCACTGTCAGACAAAACGGTCACGGATGGTCACTTGAACCTTCAATGGTCACTTCATAGCACAGCTGTTGAACAGCCGTTTTGACTGTCAGTGATTAGCCAAGGGGTATGGGATGATTTTAATGAGCTGCACGTGATGTCTTGATATTGGCTTTAAAAAGGCCAGTGCAAAATGGGCATTTCAATCAACATGCCACGATTGTCAAGGGATCAACGGCAGCGTGCCCTGGGCATGCTGCAAGGCGGACTGAGCTACCGTGAGGTGGCACGTCGCCTTGGCTGTTCACACCAGACGATATCGGCCCTGGTGGACAGAGACACCCTCCACAACTCTGCAGATGACAGACCTCGATCAGGGAGGCCAAGAGTCACCACTGCAAGGCAGGACAGGCAGATGGTCCGAAGTCACCTGCGGGATCGATTCCGTCTAGCATCCCGCACTGCGGCAGAAACTCCGGGGCGTGCAAACCCACGGATCTCCAATGATACTGCACGAAGACGACTGCATGACTATGGTCTGACTGCCAGAAGACCATACAGAGGCCCCGTGATGACGGCTGCCCATCGCCGCAACTGACAGAGATGGTGCCAGCAGCAACAGCGGTGGACCTTGGCGCAGTGGAACGAGGTCGCTTTCAGCGATAGGTCAAGGTTCTGTGTGGACAGTCCTGATGGGCGTGAGCATGTCTGGAGAAGAAGTGGCGAGCGATATGCCGATTGTTGCGTGCGTCAAGCCAAAAGGTGGGGTGGCCCAAGTGTGATGGTGTGGGCCGCCATATCAGGCCGGTACAGGACGCCACTGGTGGTTGTGGATGGGAATCTTAACGCCCAGCGGTATGTGGATAACATCCTGCGACCTCATCTGCTGCCATTCCTGCTAGACCACCCAGAACTTAGAACCTTTCAGCATGACAACGCTCGTCCCCATGCTGCTCGCTTTACCACTGCATTTCTCCAAGGCGAGAACATCAACACCATGCAGTGGCCTGCGCTCTCCCCTGACCTGAATCCCATAGAGCACCTGTGGGATGAGCTTGGGAGACGCGTAGTTGGCAGGGCCAGGACACGGGCAGAGCTGCTTCAGACATTGAGGACTGAGTGGGACAGAATCCAGCAGCAATCCATCCAAAGACTGGTAGGCAGTATACGCCGACGATGCACTGCCTGTATCCAAAACAATGGTGGCCACACACGCCATTGAAAGGGGACTGACATTGCACCCTGTGCTGTTCTGTACTGTAGAACAAACTGATGAGGTGGTGTATCTTGGTCAAAAACTTGACATGTCATCAATAAAATTTTAATTTTAATTTAATTTTTTTTTTTTTTTTTTGTATACTGAATCGAGGCTCGTGAAAGAGCTAGCATTAACTTCACAAACAAATCGACCAGACAAACAAAATACACAAAAAGAGGGAGCGGAAGACAAGATGGGGTGAAAAGGGGAAGCACACACACACAACATCCGAGAGCAGGGAGATGTGTGGAAGGGAGAGGGCCCGGGGGGAGGAGGCGTGGGAAGGGGGGGGGGGGGGGGGGAGAAGTATAAAGCACAAGGACACCAAGGACTTCCAGGACAAAAGTTGGTATTTCAAAAAGTGGAATTGGGGTGAAATTAGCGGGGGTAGAAAAGATCAAGGTTTTGGATGGGGGAAGATAAGAGATGGTGGTGAACAGCTGTTTTAAAGACTTGGAGGGTGGAGTGGGATTGAAGAGAGTGAGGGAGTTTGTTCCAGGGGTGGGAGAAAAGAGGAATGAAGGAGTGAAGGTGAGCAGAGAGTCTTGATTTTGGCAGTTTAACCAAAAGAGGGTTGCAGGCAGATCTTGTGCGACCTGTAGGAATATTTGCGGGACAGAGCCCAGAGAGAGCTGGGGGGGCAAGGCCAGAGAGGAGTCTGTAGAAGACGGAAAGACCACCAACCTGCCTGCGGTGAGTGAGTGAGAGGCCCTTGGAGTTAGCTTCATCGCGGGAGATTCCAATGATTCTGAATGCTTTGGTTTCAACAGCGTGAAGGCGAGCTAGGTGTGAGGCAGGAGCACCAGCCCAGAGGGGAGAGCAGTATTCCATTGAGCTGCGGATGAAAGCCTTGTATGTGGTGAGGAGCTCAGGTGTGCCAAGGAAGGACTTCGCACGACGGAGGATGCCCAGTCGGCGACTGGCTTTGGAGGCAAGATTTGAAATGTGGTTTTCCCAGGAAAGATCATGGCAGATAGTGAGACCCAAAAGCTTGAGTGACAGAACTTCTTGGAGAGGATTATTCAGAAAGTGGATGGGAGGGTTGTCCAGTCCGTCTTTTCGGAGAGACATCGTAAGAGTGTGAGTTTTGTCAGGATTGAAAGACATGTTCCACTTGTTTGCCCAGTCTGTGATTTTGTCAAGGTCTGCAGAGAGTGAAGAGGCTGCAGACTGCCGATCTGAGGGATGAAGAATGGAGCGACAGAGAGTAGAGTCGTCAGCAAAGAGATAGAGAGGATTTTCAAGAGAGTCAGAGAGATCATTGATGAAGACCAGAAAAAGCACAGGGCCCAGAACACTGACTTGGGGAACTCCAGCCTGAACAGGAAGAGGAGATGAGAGAAACCCATTCAGGGCCACACGTTGACTACGACTAGAGAGGAAGTCCGCCAGCCATGCGTGGAGATTTCCATGGATACCAAAAGAGGAGAGTTTGGTGAGCAGAGCGGGGTGCCAGACCGTATCGAAGGCACGTGATATGTCAAGGGAGACTGCTCTAATTTCCTGTTTGGCATTGAGGACCTCCATCCATTGTTGAGAAAGCAGAAGCAGCATGTCCAGAGTGGAGTGTCCAGGTCTGAAACCAAATTGATGATCAGAGATCAAGCCATTGGAGAAGAGGAAAGATTTCATATCTGAAGCAATGATGGATTCCATGACTTTGCTGATAATTGGGAGAAGGCTGATTGGTCTGTAGTTGCTGGGATCTGTTTTTGCACCTTTTTTGTGCAAAGCGGTGGTGATGGCAGATTTCAAAGCGGATGGAAGATGACCTTGAGCAAAAGAGAGGGTGAAGAGAACAGAGAGGGGGAGTGAAAGAGCGGAAGAACATGATTTTAGGACCCGTGGGCTGATGCCGTCAGGTCCAGTTGCAGAATCAGAGTCGAGGGTTGACAGAAACTTTTCCACCTTGTCAGGAGGAAAGGACACAGAGTCCAGGAGCAGCTGGGTACGACTGGGTACGGTGGGTACAGAGAGGGATGGGTTTGGGACACAAGATTTAGAGGCAAACACAGAGTTGAGGCATTCAGCTTTTTCACGTGCGGAGTCAGCCGTGTGGCCATTTAAGGTGAGGGGGGGTGGGGGGGTGGAGGGGGAACAAACACCAGAAACAGATTTCACCAGATGCCACCAGGATTTGGAAGAGGGAGACAGATAAGATAGTTCGGTCCTGAGGACGGAGAGATATTGTTTCCTGGCTCCCCCGAGGGTGGACACACACTTGTTTCGGGCTTTGTGAAAGGAAATGAGATTTCCTTTTGTTGGATTTGCTTTCCAGGAGACGAAAGCAAGTTGTTTCTGGGCAATAGCCTCACCACAAGATTCCGTGTACCATGGACGGGAGGAAGGGTATGACAACTGAAGACGAGAAGGGATAAATCTGTGCATGAGAGAGAGCAATTTACTTTGGAAGAATTCCCAGGATGAGTTGATGTCAGAGGCAGTAGAGATGGGAGACCAGTCCAGATGATTGATGGCTGCTTGAAGACCGTGCCAGTTGGCCTGAGTGAAATGCCAGACTCGTCGACGCTGAGGAGGCTCTCTGAAAATGGTCAGAGAGATGTCCACTTTAACAAGCACATGATCAGAAGAGCCGATTGGAGCAGAAGAAGAGCAGCAGACATTTTCAGGGAAGTTAGTCATAACCAAGTCCAGAAGAGAAGATTCTCCGTTGACTGAGATCTGGGTTGGGAAATTGACAGATTGTGTCAGTCCCAATGAGTCACAGAAGTCCTTTGCTGAAGAGCCATGGCTGGTGAGAGAGGTACCCACCCCCAGCCAACTGGCATGGTGACAGTTGAAATCACCACATATGAGGAAGAGAGAGTTGGGATGGGTAGATAGAAGTTGGTCCATATTATCAGACAGCGATATGTAGATGGAGTCATCACTGTTTGGTGGACGGTACAACACGCATATGAACAAAAGGTGGGAGCGAAGGGGAAGCCGTAGCCAAAGGTATTCCTGGGGGTGAGGTGGAGAGAGGGCAGTGCAGGGCGAGTGAGGAAGAGAGTTTTTTATAAAGATAGCAACCCCACCTCCAGGACGAGGCTCAGGTCTATCATACCGGAGGAGGGAGTAACCTGGGAGAGATACCAAGGAATCAGAGACATCATGAAGGAGGAAGGTTTCTGTTAAGCAGATCACATCTGGTTTGTCAGAAGCAACCTGTATGGAGAGATCAGTTAAGTTTGAGCGAAGGCCCCGGATGTTTGAGGTCCATACTGTTAAGGAAGAGGAAGGGGGAGCATCGGATACAGAACAGGGGGGGGGGGGGGGGGGGGAGCGGTAGGGCAGGATGTGGAAGAGGAGGAAGAGGTAGGGAGAGCTGTTGCAGGTGTGTCAGAGATTACAGAATAGCTTGGAGAAAGGGAAGAATGGGGCGGACAAAAGGTTTGATGGTGTTTGGGTGAGGCGCAGTGAGGTGTTATTTGAGGAGGGGGAAGAGTGAGGCAGAAGGTTGAGGAAGATGAAGGTGAAAGTTGGAAGGGGGAAGAAGCGGGGAGGACGCTTTGAGGAGGAGGGGTGAGAGGGGAGTCTAGGAGGGGAGGAGTGAGGGAGAGTCTCGGAGGGGAGGGGTGTGGGGGGAGTTTAGGAGGGAAGGGGCAGCGGGGGAGATTTGAAAGGGATGGGTGTTTGGGAAGATTTGGGGGGGAGGGGCTAGGGGGAAGATTTGACAGAGATGGGTGATGGGGAAGATTTGAAGGGGAGGGGTGTGATTGGATTTTGAAAAGTGTACGATTTATGGGAAACGAACATTTATTGCAAAATGAGTTTCTTGAGACATTCGAGTCAAAAATACGTTTGAGGACGCTGAAGGGTGGGTGGAGTTCTGGAGAGTTTAGGGAATGAATGAAAGATGCACTGTAAGAGATGGAATTTTTTTTTTGAATGAATATAATTGGTGAGCAAGTCGAAAGCATCCTTTTATAGAAGAAGTAGAAAAAAGTGTTATAGAATATGACATAATAATAAAGTTATTCAGGGGACAGATGAAACATGTATTAACAACTTGATCACGTGATCTCGAACAACGTGGTCGAAGAACGAAAGAACAAATAACAAAGAACGAAAGAGCAAAAGAACGAAGAACGAAAGAACAAATAAGAACGCACAAGCGGATAAGAACAGGGAAGGAAAAAATATTTTGGTTTTTTTTGAGATTTTAAAACAAGGGAGTATGGGTGAAAAGACCGTGAAAAACAGAGACCGAAAGTAGTTGCAGCATGATCGAAGAACCGCTGAGACAAAAAACAAAAGCCTCAAGCCAAGGTCTGAGGACACGGTAGCCGACTAGTACTACACTAGGCCTCAGAATACACGATACGAAAAAACTGACGATTCTGTACACAGGTATGAAAAACCAACACCGAGAAACCTATTAAAGTCACCCCAATAGGTACATGCACCGAAAGAAAGATAAATATACGACAAAAACACAAATGTGAAAGATCACTTAGCTTCGAAAGCGTGAGCGCATGGAACAGCTTCGAAAAGACGTGACCTCGCCGTGATCTCGCGGGTTCTTCTCAATGTTTCAATTAGCAATTGTTGGTTTGTTTTATTTTGAACTGTTACAATTTTATCTGCCTATCTGCCTGTCCTGCCTTGCAGTGGTGACTCTTGGCCTCCCTGATCGAGGTCTGTCATCTGCAGAGTTGTGGAGGGTGTCTCTGTCCACCAGGGCCGATATCGTCTGGTGTGAACAGCCAAGGCGACGTGCCACCTCACGGTAGCTCAGTCCGCCTTGCAGCATGCCCAGGGCACGCTGCCGTTGATCCCTTGACAATCGTGGCATGTTGATTGAAATGCCCATTTTGCACTGGCCTTTTTAAAGCCAATATCAAGACATCACGTGCAGCTCATTAAAATCATCCCGTACCTCTTGGCTAATCACTGACAGTCAAAACGGCTGTTCAACAGCTGTGCTATGAAGTGACCATTGAAGGTTCAAGTGACCATCCGTGACCGTTTTGTCTGACAGTGAGGACACTATTGTCCACAAATAAGTTCACACATTTACTACACGCAGTGTTATTGTTGATATTGAAAGGTTTCAAAGGTGGTAAGTTTCTTTTGTGTTTCAGTATATATATATATATATATCTATCTATAATTCCAGTAATCTCTGTGTGTGTGTGTGTGTGTATGTCTGTGTGTTTGTCTGTGACCGCTGTTTCTCGACAACCACGGGTCCGATATACTTTAAACTTGCCAGGTATATTGCTGGGGACCCGAGGATGTGCCTTTTCAAGGTTTCATATTAATCGGAGAAGTAGTTACCGAGCTATGTCCAAAAAACGATTCAACCAATCAGAGAGCAGCGAGCTATCACGTGTGCCGAACGTGGCGAACAGACTCTGCCTCGGACGGCACATTTGAGAGCGTATTCATTTATTTCACGTTGGCAAACTATGTTGGCGTTCAACTATGTTTTAAAACTAATTAAAACTAATTTGCGATTCATCGTAACTGCGATATGCGACCTTCCGGACAGTGAAGACTGCACTTCCGGCAGCCAATCACAGAACGCGTTGTTGCGTAGGCGTGGCCGATGTGAGAGCGAGCCGAGCCGAGCGCGTGCGCCATTACGGTTCGTAATTCGATTTCTTCCGGAGAAAATAATAATTTCTCGATTTCTTATGCGCATTATTTCTCCCAATTCAGTCAGAGCGAAGGGCGGAAGCGAAGAGCGTTGTTTTTTTTGTTTACGGGCGTACGGGCGTACGGGCGGGGTAGAGCGTACGGGTAGCGTTTTTTTTTTTTTTGGCAAGGAACGGGCACCCACGTACGGGCATGCCCTAGTATATAAAATTACCATCAAAGTATGAGAAACATTTGTTGCTTTACCATCACCCCCCCCCCCCCCCCTCCTTCTCAGAAAATCAATCAGGGGCCGAGAATCCTGCCAACCACACGACGGTTGAAAAGAAGAAGAATTTGGGTGTGAAAAGGGTTGCGGCCAAAGTCAGGACTGGAGTGGCTCCTGCAATGCAAAAGGACATTGGTAAACTTACCGTCGATACCGATTATGTTGTCTTTATTGAATTTGTTTTCTTTCTTGAAATATGGTTTGGTTTTATCTGTATTTTTACGTGTTTTGAAGTTCATTAAAAGCGAGTTCACTCGTCACTATAAAATGCAACCTTGTGCGAATATTTTTTGAGTCAGAGACACAAAAACTGTCTTTGTGACGTTGCTTTTCTTACTGTCATTTTGGCTCTGCAGTCAGCAGGGAAATTACTAAGTGATTCTTGACTATAATTTAGGTGTCTGAATTTAAGTGTTTTTAAGTGATTCTTCACCATTGAGAAATGGCTCCAAAAACTATAGATAGCACAATAGCTCAAAAGGTTGTGGATGGATTATGACAAAACTTGGTGGATGAAGTTGGTCAGATGACAAGAACAAACCGATTCGATTTTGGTTCAGATCAGCAGATCCAGCCTTCAGTGGGATACATAATGTAAAGCACACAGCAGTGAATGTATAAGCAGGTCATGCTCGTGGCTCATAGATGGGTTTTTGCGTATGTCCATCTGCTTTTTGCATGGCTGGTGAAAGATGGGTTTTATAAACTAGCAATGGTACCCGCCCTATGGGCGGGGCTTCAATCGGGAGGCCCAAATGAAAAGTCAAAATATCAGAAATTGAAGGCTTTTTTATTTATTTTAAACGATTCATATAAACATCCGTTGAATCATATCACACGCAAATCATCAAAATCTAAACAGTATCTTTAGAATTTCAATAAAAGCCACATCACTGTTCATATCGGTAAATATTATTCCATCGTGTTTCAAATCGTGATCGATACACTATGATCGTGATCGTGAATCGTGATCGATAATCGTGTTCACAATCGCTATGTCATATGTATTCCCGATACGTGTAACTGTACCAAATCAACAGTTAAAAGGATTTTGAGCCGATAGCTGTTACGGCCTTGGCAAGATCGATGGAGACAGTGATCTGTTAGCGATCGATGGAGACGTGTTGCTTTCCCGGGTGCCGCACAAACGGCTGCACCGATCGCGCGGGAAAGCAGCATCCTGGGAAAGCAGCATCGTCACAATGAGAACAATGAACGTTATGCGAACGCGAATGTTATGCGGGAGTCCAAACCTGAGAATGCTGGAGACTAAAGCTGAAATTGGGAAAACTAAATAGCCTATTTTACTCCTGGAGATCCCAGGATTATCCACCCAAAATATCTTTGCGATCGGTGCAGCAGTTTTTACGGTACCTTCGAAAGACAGACAGACAGACAGACGGATGGACATTTGGTGAATTATGTGTCAAGCTAGCAGCTCATGAATTTTTTTTTTGCGCCCCTGAAAAACCACGAATTTGTGGAACACGGCCGCGAATATAAAGAAAACCGCGAATATGCGGGACACTTTTCCACGAATAGAGAAACAGGTCGCATTTTATCAACCACGAATACGCGGAACCTGTGAATAGCGGAACCACGAATAGCGGGGTCCGACTGTATATATCCACACACACAGTACAATGGTGTTTAATACTGTATATTTTGCTGGTTACATGGTATTGAAGCTCAGTCTTACCTGACTCCCAATGACAATGCAGACGTTTCTGCATATTGTTCAGTTATTGGGCACAACAACAACAACAGGCATTTTAAGGCCATTTTCCCTGCAAGAGCGGGGGTTAGCCATTGGGCGTTGTTAGTTATTGGGTTCTTGTTCAGTTATTGGGCGTTGGATTGTATTCTGCTCTCTTGGTGTATCACCAGTTTCTATTGAAGATCGGGATCCATCAGCTGCTGATCACAACCCTTCGATGGGTTTTCAACAGCAAACACAAGTTGCCTTTCAGTCCGAGTGCTTTCCACCAGTCTCAAGTTTGAACTACCCCAAGCCGATTCCTCATTCTATACACAGCCAATCCTTCCCAGCAAGACTTGGTTAGTGCGTTTTCACTGATGTTATGCTTTCAAAAGGCACTTCTGTGATATTTTGTTTAAGTTTCATTGTATGAATGGCAACTGTTTTGTTACAAAACGAATTTTTCGATTTTGCCAAGTTGGTCATGAGCTGCCATACATCATATTTTGAGGCCCCTTCCTCCTCCTTTCATGTATATTCCTCCAGGGCATGAGCCCAAGTTGGCATTCGATGCTCCACTACCAAACCATGCTCTAGCACTTGCCTCTCCTGAGCGCCAAATTACCTCTTCCCATGGACAGCAAGATGAGCAAGCACAGGTCTGGGAAAACTGGAGTTTCTTCTGCTTTCACCACTATCACGAAATTAAGCCCAAATAATGTAGTTGCAATGGACACACCCTTGTTGCCACTTCTAATCTTGACCAATTATGATTAAAGGCATAACATATGAAGAATCAATTGCCATATTCAATACAAAGTTGCAAATGTGATGACTGCTGTTTAAGGAAAATTTAGTGTAACTAAGAAAGTGGGTTTGTGCTTTGTTTTACATTTTTATCCTCCTTCTTCAGGGTTGCGGTACAAGACTCTGGACTTCAAGCAATTTTGCCCAATCCTCTTCATTGCCTGAAAGTCCTCCATCCCAGTTACATGCTGCTTTAGCACCATCTATTCCTGTCATTTCTACGTTTGATGAAAAAGCTGTGTCCAACGACAGACAAGCTTATACCACTAATGTTCCCGCCAACCACATCTCCTCCAGCGTGCAGCAGATGACAACTGACGCATGTTCATTGCTCGGCAGGTGCGTTACATTGGGGGAGACATTGTTTTCTAAATGCCCACGAGTCATTGGGTTGAAATTGCTGAGGAAGTCCTGCAATCCCATTGGAAATGAGACTTGATGAGAATCGTATTTGTTGTACTCTGTAGCCAATACGAGACTTTTGAAATGAAGCATTTCCACCCTGAATGCTCGGTGCGCATGTGCAGAACCCCCTATTAACTAAGTTAATCTGGGTGGCCTTGGACATCTTTCATTCACCCTGGTAAGGATTGTAGAATGAAACGACTAAAAAAAACGTAAAAAAACGACTAAAAAAAAACGACTAAAGAAGCTGTAAGTACTACTTGAAAACATACTTGTGAGAAAGGGGTGTGCCTCTGCACAATGAAACAGCTGGAAAACTTCCTGATCAACTCGTCCAAAAAGTTGATATGTTACACTTTGAATTACAAAAACTCCCGGTGATGTGGGCCCATGAAGGTCCGAAGATGCTTGTTCTAACCAAACTTTTGTGCTTTTTAACAAGTGGGCGGTCATATCTGGTGCTTGTCAATGCACAGGGTAAGTTTCTAATTATATTATTTACGATTAATCATGATTGGGCGGAGGAGGGGTAGGGGAGGAGAGTTGGGGGTGGGAGTGGGAGCGGTATGGACTGAGAGTGCCATTGTAAATATATATATTTCATTTGATTTTCAGGCCATAAGAGAAAGTATAGTCGATTTTTGCATCAGGAGAAGCGTCAGTTCTTATGTGTGTTATAATCACGGGCACCGCGAGATAATTGTAATACCAGGAAATGGTACGATCCAACTCCTCTTCCATGGATATTTCTCGTGTTCCTCTACAGTAAAACCACGACATTCATGGGGGATATATTCTTGAAAACTGCCGTTAATCGGTGAATGTCGGGGCTTTATTTCAATGGGAAAAGGGGAGACAGGTTCACGGAGGCTAATGATTCATAAGGGTAAATTAGAAAATTTTAAGAACACTAATGCACATAATTACAGTTGCATAAAAAATGCTTACAAATAGGAACCACCTTCAGAGGCCATTTTTCCCCGCAGAGCAGGGGTTGGCCTTTTTGGGCACCGTGGTCCCCTTTTTGAAGCAATGTTTTATGGCAGGATGCCCTTCCTGCCGCCAACCCTGTTAGTCGCCCCTTGCGACACACAGGGAATTACCAGTGAACTGGTACTCAATTTGCCGACCTCGGAAGGATGACAGAAAAATGCTTACAAATAAAAATAAAAATACTTTAAACAATTCCAAAAGGCTAGCTCACTTTTGCCGCGAGTGTCATGTTATTTTATTGAAAACGAACTTTGTTTTGCTTCGATCTTGCATGGTCCCCAAAGTGCATCTTGAATAGTTGCCATTTTAACTGCTCAGAGTTTAAGCTTGAAGGAAGATATTCTGTATCATCTTATAAAGATTGACGTTGAGTTTAAATTGCTTAATTTTAAATATCCTGGCATCACACACAGTCCTTGTGTTAGAATTTCATTTTATTTTTGATCCAAAATACAAGTTCATTTACAAAATAAAAGTTACTTGCATACCATGAACTAGCCTCGATGATCGGCACAAGATTGACACCATATATTACACTTTAACTGGGTGTGTTACTAAAGGAATCGCAGATCTCTTAAAACTAAACTATAGATATATAATTGAATAATCACTCATGTATCCCGATCAAAAGTATGTGATAAAATAATTATGCACATCATAATCTATCTATAATCTTCTCCCCCCCACTTCCTCACCATCCCACACCCCACCTCCCCCCCCCCCAACCCACCACCCCCTCCCGCACCCTCTCCCCGGTGAGGATTGTTTGTGTTCTTTTGTGAGGCAGGCTTTTTCTTTAAACAGAAAATACCAACAATGTTGAGGGTTCATGGGTCGGTGTGGGGATGGTTATGTTGTATGCCCGCAAAATATTTGAGTGGCTGGAGCACAAGGAGCGTGAATGTAGGGACAGTATACATATTTTAAAAACCCGTGAGTAGCTGGGTTACAAAATTGCGAATCTGCAAATGTCGGGGCTTCCTGATATTTATGTGAGCCTGATTGTTTTGTTTTTAACTCAACTGGACTATGTCCAGCTGAACTTTTGTCGACACCTAGTGTCTGTCGTCCATCTGTCGTCTGTCTGTCGTCTGTAAACAATTCGATGTCTACGCTCTAAAAGTCACAAATATTGATTAAATTTGATGAAACTTGTTATGCAGCATCTTTAAGACATAAACTAGTTTGGGATTGCATTTGGGCGTTGCACGCCCAAAAATGGGTGCGGCAGGGCGGCTATATTGAAAAATCAATTTTTGTCAATCTGGTACTTCCTAATGTACCTAGAAGGCTGAAACTTGGTGTGTAGACAGTATGTAACAAACCTCAACACATATATTACGGGTTTTGACGATGTCCGAAAAATGACCTCGTTGTGACCTATGACATGACTTGACCCATAAACATCAGTTTGGACGACATCCAAGCTCTAAAAGTCACAAATACTGATAAAATTTGATGAAACTTGTGCCTTTTGCCACTTAAAGATATTTGAAAACACACATATAAACGCACATATAAACATATAAATGCACATATAATCTATATAGTTTGTGGTTCTATTATGCATATTCTAACCATATTGATATAGACCAGTTGAGTTCAGGTTCCCTGGAACCTCTAGTTTTTCATCATACAGGTTCACAACAATTATGGTTAACCATCTTAAAGTACCCACCCTTTCATCTAAATGCTGAGAATTATGTTCAAGTGTGACACAGTACATGGGTACACAGTATACAATACATATTTGAGCTTATGCTTATGTTTAAGACTATTTGAATCGCAGATTTCATGCGAGCAATGACGGGTTAAAAGTGAACAGCGAGTAGAACCGACAAAGTGTACACACACACACACACACACACACACACACACACACACACACACACACACACACACACACACACACACACACACACACACACACACACACACACACACACACACCCTCATGTAGCATTTATCACGTCATTTTGAAAGTCCTATATTGGGTGTAGGAACCCTGGTTAAGCCCCAAATTCGTCCCCTCCTTGGTGCTGCTTAACCTAGAAGTTAAATCTTCAAAATTGTAATACCATTCAGTCTTTCAGGTCTGCCCGTGGCCTTGCATTTGAGTTTTGTGATGTAGTTGTCATAGGCTCAAAATTTACCTGGATTTTGCAAGAACTAATTTTGAGAACGCCATGAACGTTTGGATCCAATTTGCCATTCGTGTTCCGATGATTATCTGATTGCTGTGATTGGTGTTCAATAACTTTTTTGCAGGCTACAAGCAGAAAAGCCTGAAGAAGTCGCTGCTCAAAATGTCGACACAAGTTGGCTCCAGCAGTGTCCGCAAGGACGGTTGGTGAAGGCCTTGCTCGAAGAGCTAAAAAGCCTAACAGGACAACAAGGTGCCTGTGTGATTTTGCTTGCTTTTCTCTGTGCATATTATAAATCGATTAACCTGTTAGAAATTTCATAAATACTCGTGTCTTGATGACACTAATTCATGGTTACATTCATTATATGACCAAAGCTATTGCACATCTGTGTGAACCAAAGGTCTTGTACATATGGTGGATGTAACCATTAATTACCTCCGCCACCAAAGGCGGATGGAGGTTATGTTTTCACCCCTGTCTGTCTGTTTGTTTGTTTGTTTGTTTGTGAACAAAATATGTCAATACGTTGTTTCAGAAGAAAATTCGGACGAAATTTGGCAGGGATCTAGCGTATGTCACAAGGACGAAATGATTAGATTTTGGTGAAGATTCGGATCTGGCTACTAGAATTTTAAAAGTGATTCTTCACCATTGGGAGATAGAGCCAAAAACGACACAGCAGGATATCTCAAAAAGTTGTAGATGGATTTGTACTAAACTTGGTGGACCGGTTGGGTGTCTGACGAGGAAGAATCTATTTTGGTGAAGATCTGAATATGGATTCGGATATGAGAATTATTTAATTTTTTAAGTGATTCTTTACCATTGGGAGATGGGGCCAAAAACGATACATAGCGGGATATCTAAAAAAGTTATGGATGGATTTGGACAAAACTTGTTGGACAGCTTGTGTGTGTGACAAGGAAGAACCGCTTCAAGTTTGGTGTAGATCCGGATCGAGCTCGCAGAATTAAAAAAAGTGATTCTTCACCATTGAGATGTGGCCAACCAGTTGGAGGTATGCTCTCTACTGAGTGCCGTTCTAGTTTATATTCTGTTTCAACTCAGCACTGCCCCCAAAGAGAGGATCTATTTACAACTACACTGCTCCTTTCCTATGCCATCTCTAGGCATTGCAAAACGTCATTGCCGGGCCCCGAAGGGGGCTTGGCAGTGACGCACGCTGAAAGGGAGTACTCAGTTTTCACTCTGGTTGTTTGTTTGTTGTACACCGCGCCTTTCCTATGCCATCTCCAGGCATTACAAAACGTCATTGCCGGGCACCGAAGGGGGCTTGGCAGTGACGCACGCTGAAAGGGAGTACTCAGTTTTCACTCTGGTTGTTTGTTTGTTGTACACCGCTCCTTTCCTATGCCATCTCCAGGCATTGCAAAACGTCATTGCCGGGCACCGAAGGGCAGTGATGTAGGCAGTGATGTAGGCAGTGATGTAGGCAGGGCTCGGCAGTGACGCATGCTGAAAGGGAGTACTCAGTTTTCACTCTGGTTGTTTTCTTGTTTGTTTGTTTGTCCGGGCGATATCTCAGCCATCCTTTGATCTAGGAAGCTGAAATTTCGGCACAATAGTGAGCAAGGCCTTTGTCAAAAACGCTATTTTTAGTTTTTTGATTAATCAATTAATTGAGGAGTTATTTAATTATTAGCGATTAATTAAGTACTTATTTAATTAATTACATTTCCTTTCTCTTCTGACCATTATCTCAGGCACCTTTTGAGTTAGGAAGCTGATATTTGGACATGCCAATGACCAGGCAATTTGGCTGCAAAGGCTATTTTTGATTTATTAATTAATCAATTAATCAATTAATCGATTAATTATTTAATTATTCGATTAATGACTTTTTTTTTTTTTTTTTTGTTACAGATTCTGATGAAATGGTGGTGGTTTATGTGTTCTATGACCGAATTGATTAATAATTTAATTTTTTTATGATAATTATTTATTTATTTTCATTATTAATCATTTATTTATTTTCTTTCTCATTTGGCCAATATCTCAGAACCTTTTGAGCTGGGAAGCTAATATTTGGACATGACAGTGACCAAGTGATGTGGCCATCAAGGATATTTTTGATTTATTGATTAATCAATTAATCGATTAATTATTTATTGATTAATCAATTAATTATTTAATTTTTATTAATGATTTATTGAATTAAATTTCTAAAAGATACATCTTCGGATGAAGCAGTAGTGGTTTAGTTATGCCATTAGCCAATTGATTAAGAAAATATTTTGTGATAATCTTTTATTGATTTTAATTATACAATTAATCAATCAATTATTGCACACCTCTCCCTCCCAATGCTGTCTCTATGAGCTGCATTGCGGTATTGCCGGGCGCCGGAGGTGCCTCGGCAATGCCGTGCTGTAGGATATTTAATTATTTGGCATGGGGGCGGTGTACTTTGAATGTATCTGTACTTGTTTTCTTTCTTGTTTGTTTGTCCGGGCGATATCTCAGCCATCCTTTGAGCTAGGAAGCTGAAATTTCGGCACAATAGTGAGCAAGGCCTTTGTCAAAAACACTATTTTTTGTTTTTTGATTAATCAATTAATTGAGGAGTTATTTAATTATTAGCGATTAATTATGTACTTATTTAATTAATCAAATTTCCTTTCTCTTCTGACCATTAACTCAGGCACCTTTTGAGTTAGGAAGCTGATATTTGGACATGCCAATGACCAGGTGATTTGGCTGCAAAGGCTATTTTTGATTTATTAATTGATCAATTAATCGATTAATTATTTAATTATTCGATTAATGACTAAATTTTTTTTTTTTAAGTTACAGATTCTGATGAAATGGTGGTGGTTTACGTGTTCTATGACGGAATTGATTAATAATTTAATTTTTAAATGATTATTATTTATTTATTTTCATTATTAATCATTTATTTATTTTCTTTCTCATTTGGCCAATATCTCAGGCACCTTTTGAGCTCAAGCTAATATTTGGACATGAGTGACCAAGTGATGTGGCTATCAAGGATATTTTTGATTTATTGTTTAATCAATTAATCGATTAATTATTGAATTATTCGATTAATTACTAAAAATATATATATATTTTTTCAGTTACAGATTCTGATGAAATGGCGGTGGTTTATGTGTTCTGTGACCGAATTGATTAATAATTTAATTTTTTAATGATTATTATTTATTTATTTTCATTATTAATCATTTATTTATTTTCTTTCTCATTTGGCCAATATGTCAGGCACTTTTTGAGATGGGAAGCTAATATTTGGACATGACAGTGACCAAGTGATGTGGCTATCAAGGATATTTTTAATTTATTGATTAATCATTTAATCGATTTATTTATTGATTAATAAATTAATTTTTTAATTTTTTAATTAATGACTTATTTAATTAACTTCCTAAAAGTTACATCTTTGGATGAAGGACTAGTGGTTTAGTTATGCTATTAGCCAATTGATTAAGAAAATATTTTTATGACAATCTTTTATTGATTTTAATTATGCAATTAATCAATCAAATATTGTGCACCTCTCCCTCCAAATACAGTCTCTATGAGCTGCACGGTTGTATTTCCGGGCGCCAGAGGCACCCCGGCAATGCCGCACTGGAGGATACTCAATTATTTGGTATGGGGGCGGTGTACTTTGAATGTATCTGTACTTGTTTTTTTTTTTTTAATTAAAGCTTCACGCTTTGCATTTAGACGAGGCCCAGTTTGCAGGAGGGGAAGTCTTTGAGGATCCCCCATAAGGGGCTTGTCCTTGTGTGAATGGCGTGCGCTCTGCTGGGAGGACAATTGACAATAGTTACATTTGGTGTCAGGTACCAGCTAAAATGTGTGAAGGAGATTAACACGGGTAAATAGCTCATTAGCCTGCCCTGTGTGTGTGTGTGTGTGTGTGTGTGTGTGTACCTTTTCTATCATTTTAGCTATTGTCATCAATTTTTACCAAAGCCTTATTATGATAATGCAGAAAAGGCTTATTAATTATTTGGTCAAAGGTCAGCGCCACATAAAATCGTCAATTTTTATCCAATTGATCTGAAATTTTAGGAATTTGCATATTGGCTCACTGAATTGATTCATCAATCAAAAGCTAGAAGCTGGTTGTT
Source organism: Myxine glutinosa (assembly GCF_964187855.1). NCBI lineage: Eukaryota > Metazoa > Chordata > Myxini > Myxiniformes > Myxinidae > Myxine > Myxine glutinosa. The sequence goes on from NC_136267.1 coordinate 41,862,962, forward strand.
TTTTTTTTTAGATGAAAAGTTCAAAGGTCAAGGTCAAGTCATCAATTTTCATTTTGTATTTTAAAAAAAACTTTTTTTCGTTATTTTGAGTATAAGGAAGAAGAAGAAGACGTCTACATTTGTTTTTTTTTGTGTACAAAGTTGAGGCTCCTGTAAGAGCTAACACATAAAACACAAAATCTTAAACAGAGACACATAAAATATATTATAAAGGGAGCAGGAGACAAGAGGTGCAGAGCAAGGGTGAAGCAAACAAGCACAACAACAGGAGAGAACAGGGACATCGGTATATTTGTGGAAGGAAGAGGGCTGGGGGGGAGGAGGGGTACACGGTATAAAACAAATGGACACTACTAGGAATTTCAGGAAAGAAGTTGGAGATTGAAAGAGGTGGATTTGGGGTGTATTAACGGGGGTAGAAAAGATCAAGGTTTTGGATGGGGGCAGATAAAAGATGGTGGTGAACAGCTGTTTTAAAGAACTGGAGGGAGGAGAGGGATTGAACAGAGTGTGGGAGTTTGTTTCAGAGGTGGGAGAAAAGAGTGAAGGTGAGCAGAGAGTCTTGATTTTGGCAGTTTCACCTGAAGAGCGTTGCTGGAAATGGTTGCTTGTTGCTGAAGTATGAATACAAACGTACATGGACGGGCTTTGAATTTTCAGATGATTTCGAGTTGTAATTCATACTAAGCCATCCTTTTTCATCACTTTTGGATTTGGAACGCCATGGCTAGTCAGTGTAACAAAATTGAAGTGCTGAAATGATGCAGCTTCTAAGGTTGAACTTTGTCACCTTTGGTGTTTCATTATAGGAGAGATGCAAGGTCATAAACATTGGGGCTTTGGTTTCTCAATACTATTATGAGGATGGAGGTCATGTCGAGTCCAATGAAGACTGTTGGGTATCATATCTTGTGGCAAGCACGAGAATGCGCAGCGAGGCCAGCCACAGTTACACACGGTCTCCGGCATTTGACGCACTGGAATCTGGTCAATGCCGCTTGGTCCGGATTCTTTCTCCTCTAGCGGGCCTGGTCGATACGCTCACTTCTCACCTCAAATTTTGTGACACCTTTGTTGACAATTCTTCTCCAAAACGAGTGTTCTGCGGTTTGGTGTTCTCACTTGGCCGGGTCAATATTACAACCTTTTAGCTTAACATTTAGACTATCCTTGTAGCGCTTTCTAAGTTTTCCAATGCCACATTTGCTCACGGGCCATTCCCCATAAAGTAACTGTTTCGGGATCCTTAAGTTGCTCATTCTTACGTGGTTAACAGCCCATTGTAGTTGTTGTTTTTATTATAAAACTGATACACGGCCAGTTTTAATTAGCACATCCAGATTGGAAACTTTTTCTTTCCACGTTATGTGTAGGATTTTCCGCAGACATCATTGTATGGCTTCCAGCTGACAAATGTGGCGACTATAGGTTGTCCAGTACTCAGCACCATACAGCAATGTACTCAGAACCACAGCTCTATAGACTGATATTTTAGTAATCATTTTAATATTGTGACTGTTCCAGACTCGGTGGTAAACACGGCCAAAGGATGTGCTAGCCTTTGCTATCCGATTGGAGATTTCCCGATCCAATTGACCATCATCGCACAAAACACTCCCTAGATAGGTGTATGAATAGGAATTCTTCAGTTGTTGATCGTCCACGAAGATACACGGCTCAACACTCTCCGAAGTAGGTGGGGGCTGATACATTACCTCAGTCTTTTTGATAATAACAGTGTCTGAAGTGTTTCACTGCAGTATAAAAACTATCCATGAGTGACTGAAGATGCTCCGTAGGCGTGTAGGTACATGATAAGGGGCCCGGGGACAGGATCGCACCTGCTGTCCGAGTCCCTGAGAAGGTCTCAGGTCGCCTGGACCGTGATTGGGGATAACGGACCACTTTGTGTAACACATCCGTGGGCCCAGGTGACTCAAAAAGCCGCCTGGAAAACAGCCGAGTACCCCTCCGGGGGAAAATTGCATGGGGACCGCGTGATGTTCCCTTTAACTTCAAGTCTCATGTAGGATTGCCATTGAGGAGTGTCAGGTGGTCTTTTGCTACCTCGAAGTCAGAGGCAAGCTTCTCTTCCTTGGAAATGAACATATGGGATGGCATCCTCTTCCAAAAAAAGCCCAGTTTTGTCCACGTTAAAAACTAGCTGGGGAGGGTATCTAAGCTTCCACAAGGGCCTTAAACTTGAATGGAAATTCAGCTGCCTGCTCGTCCGTGCTTGTAGATTCCCCAGTTATGCGAATGTCATGCAAATTGCTGCGGCATGTAATCGACCAAACCACCCTCGACTGTCCATAAACGTCTCCTTGGTAGATCCCTCGCCTTCCTGCTCTTTTACTCCTTCATATAAAGTCGGTGCCTTAGCCATAATTATTGCTTGGCTCAAGGGCATAGTGCACCGATTCATATCCTCAATCCAGGTGGATAAAAGTTTCGTCATTAAACTGTTCCTCGATCTCATTAATTTTGTCGCACCTACGGGAGTCATGGACTGACTGGATGCTTAAATGTTTTCCTTGTCCTTAGCAATTATTCTTACAGACGATTCCCTTAAACCAAATTCACAACCAACAGTGGTGGTGCCAACACCTGATTCCATTTGCCTTACCACTTTAAATTTCAGCTCCAAACTGATGCTTTTTCTTGACACTTTTGGTATATCGTAATTCCCAAGGCTTTCGACACAATTACCAATGGCGTCACAGAAGCAGGAAGACAACAACGCGCGTGCTGATTAGTTGAAAGTAGCTGCGCTCAAGGATGGCTCTGATTGTCTGCCAGTGATGTCAGCACCAGCGGTTTCGTTTATGGTCAACGCGGTGCATTTAATCTTGTAGCTTTTCACTCGCTTAATGGATTTAAAAAAAAAAAAAAGGTAATAAAAAATTGAATACTTTAATTCACGCTAATGTGAATCCGTGCAAAGCGGGTATCTCAATATAGGACGATATCTCAAGTTATGGATGGATTTGGATGAAACTTGGTGGAGAGGTTGGTTTGTGACAAATTGATTTGATTTTGGTGAATATCCAGATCCGGATAATATAATTTGTGATTCTTCACTGTTGATAGATGGGGCCGAAAAATATTCATAGCATGATATTTCAAAACGTGGATGGATTCGGACAAAACTTGGTGGATGAGTGAGTTGAGAGGTTGACAAGAACAAGCTGATTCGATTTTGGAGGTCTGGATCCAGATCTGGCTTATCAGTGGGATACAAAAAGTAAACTGTTCAGCCTGGTGGAGATGTGCACTATACTAAGTGCCGTTCTAGTTTATATTTGTTTAATGAGGGAGAATAAAGTATACCTGGCTTTTATATTTGTTGATTTTAGGCAAAGAAAGCACAACCATCATTGGATGTGCCTTCTGTTCTCTTTAATTTATTGATTGGGCTTGCACACAATCAGCAATCACTGCCGAATGGTTGGATTTGAAAGGGCATGAAACGGGGTAATTTAACTTTTTGGACTGTCTTTTCTTTAGTTTTATTTGTTATTCCACCTTTATGTTTTGAGGATCCCTTGGAAGCAATTTGTCGTGCGATCAGGCCCAAGTGTTACTCGTGCGATCAGGCCCAAAAGTGTTAGTCATGCGAAGCCTAAAAGTGTTAGCTAAAGATGCTCCTGCATCCAGTTGGTCACTCTGCTCCCAGTCACAGCACACCATGACTGATGCATTTTGATTACATGTGTTGTTAAAATGCACCCCGCAAGCCACTGCAACGATTGACCAGATCTTTAAGCAGCACCTTTATGTTTTGATCTTTTCCTTTCCCAGCTGACCTTTCCTTTCTCTTTGTGAAGTTGGGAAAATAACTGATGTACCCAATTGGTAATTATTGAGCCCTGGTAATGGAGTGAGTCGAGATGACAAAGTCTATGTGTGTTGCAGGTTGTAGTGACACGCGATCATCACGCCTTGTCCGGCAGTTGGAGGATTCAATATTCCAATTGACTTTTTCGTCATCTGCTAGCACAGTGGAGCATCAGTCGTTGACCTGGCTTCGGAAGGAGAATGAAGAATTGCGCCGGTGAGCTGCTGCTTTTGATGGGCGGCGTTTTTGTTGAACTTTTTGATTTATTCCCTGTACTCTCGCCTTGCTCTTTAAGCAACATGAACACTTTATTACCTCCGCCACCAAATGTGGATCGAGGTTATGTTTTCACCCCTGTCTGTCTGTCTGTTTGTTTGTGAACAAGATATCTCAAAAAGTTGTGGAAGGATTCAGACGAAATTTGCCAGAGGTAGTGTATGTGATAAGGACGTAATGATTAGATTTTGGTGAAGATCTGGATTCGGATCCAGCTAGTAGAGTTTTTTTATGTGATTCCTCACCATTGGGAGATAGGGCCAAAAACGATACATAGCAGGATATCTCCAAAAGTTGTGAACAGATTTGGATGCAACTCGTGTGTGTGTGTGTGTGTGTGTGTGTGTGTGTGTGTGTGTGTGTGTGTGTGTGTGTGTGTGTGTGTGTGTGTGTGTGTGTGTGTGTGTGTGTGTGTGTGTGTGTGTGTGTGTATATATGTACATGTATATAGATATATGTATATAGATATATGTATATAGATATATGTATATAGATATATATGTATATATATGTATATGTATATAGATATATGTATGTGTATGTATGTGTATGTATGTATATGTATGTATATGTATGTATATATGTATGTATATATAGTATATATATATATATATATATATATATATATAATATATATATATATATATATATATATATATATATATATATATATATATATATACACACACACACAGACTTGGCATTTAATATGGAATTTTTTTTTTGTGGGGGTGAACTTACTTTTCAAGATGTCTCAGAACCAAAAGTTCATTGGAATTATGTTGAAATTATTCTAGATTTTGTTAATGTGACCTTCAAAAGAAACAAAAACCACATTTGACATTTCGAAGCAAATAAATTGATCCTTGAAAGTGATGTAAACTGATATCGAACTCAATTCATGGACAGTACTGTGTTAAACTTCTGTACGTTTTCCAGAAGTATCTCTTTATTTTGCACATTAGGCAATTTTTTTTTTTTACAAAAACAAAAGTTAAATTACGACTGGGATTACGGACAGTAAAATTACAGTTCAGTACTTCGTGTAACCCCCCACGAGCATTCAGGAGAGCACGTACACGTTGAGGCATGCTGTTCAGGAGATTTGCCAAGGTTTGGACAGGAATCGCTTGCCATGCAGTGACAATAGCCTGCTGCAATTCACGCACAGAGGCAGGCTGCTGGTCCAAGTTGTCGATTTGACGCGTTAATTCTGCCCACAAGTTCTCTATCGGATTCATATCCGGGGACATGGCAGGCCACTCCATATGCTCTACACCACGGTCAGCAAGAAAGTGTTGGATCATGCGAGCACGATGTGGCCGTGCATTGTCATCTTGGAAGACAAAGTTTCCTCGAAAGGCTGCACGAGCAAATGGAAGCAATGTTTCTTCCAGAATGGCCCCGTACTTGAACTGGTTCAGGTTTCCATTCAGAACAACCACGTCAGTTTTGCCCCCTGCATGAAAAGCAGCCCAAACGGTCACCCCACCACCTCCAGCTTGGACTCTTGGCACTAAACAATCTTTGTTGTAGGCTTCATGCACTTGTCTGTGCACTCGGACATGGCCATCTTGACGATAGACCAGAAATCTAGACTCGTCACTGAAGATCACGTGATTCCAGTGTCCTGGCTGCCATTGACGGTGCTCTCTGGCCCACTGCAATCGGCGCTGGTGGTGTTGTCTGGTCAGGTGTGGCTTTCACAGGGGACGCCTGGCACGATAGCCTGCTTGAACCAGTCGTTGGTTGACTAGCCTTCTGTATACAGGCACATTTGTCAGTTGCTGCCACTCAGCCCTAAGCCGATGAGCTGACTTGGTACGGCCATTGCGGACTAACCGGTGCAGCTGGCGATCATCCCTCCTTGTGGTTCTGCGGGGACGTCCTGGCCTCGGTATTGGAGTAGGAACATCCTCTGAGCATTTCGTTTCAGGATCTTTGATACCTGACCTTGAGTGATGCCATACTGCCGAGCAATAGCACGCTGTTTCATGCCGTAATTTCGTAAAGCCACCACTCCATGACAAACAGCATTGGCGAGTTGACGGACCATTTCCAGAGGAAGCGGCAATAACTTTTGGAGACGTGCAGCAGTTGTTTTCCACTAATACAGAACGCAACAACCCTTGTATACCCGACTGTGAAGCCAATCACCAAATGCACCTGTCCATACATTTTGCCACGCCACCTGTGATATAATCCTGTTGTTGACTTCTTGCTGCGACAGACAATCAGTGACATGATTCTTTAAACAAATAAATCACCAAAGTGTAAAAGAAACTCACCAGATTGATATACTGAGTTAAGAAGGTAAACCCGTCAAGAAAAAAAAAAAATTCCATATTAAAATGCCAAGTCTGTGTATATATATTGTTACAGACGCGGTTGTGGATGTTGGTTTACCGAGCGGTTTGGTATGACCGCGCCTGCACGTTTACCCGATTATGCTCGAACGTTGACTAAGTCGCGCTATGCTAGATCAATGAAGGAAAAGGACACAACGGCTGGGATTAAAATGACACGACACCAGGGATACGGTTCTCAAGACCTCCGGAGGAGGTTATATTATGGCGGAAGGTTAGATTACAGGAATGAGAGGGACAGCATAGGAAGATAGGCACTTAAACACGGTCTTATACTAGCCCCGACAGACGACAGATAAACGGGACAAGGCTGACTCACACGGGGATTGATGGCAAGGAAAGGCGGGTAGTCGATGGCTCAAGGTGCACTCTTGGCTCAAGGACAGGGTACAGTACGGTCCAGTAGATGCAGGGAGGTCACAGCGCTCGGAGGTCGCGACTGGTTCTTTCGTCTTCAAGCTCGGGGCGCATCTGACGTCACGTCCGGTAAGTCGCTGCGTATATCCGGCGGGGAGTGACACGCCCTCGGCTAGTTAGCTCCGCCCCAGATGGAATCGGTCCGCCCTTCTTATTGGGTGCGGGGGGGTTACCGGCTCCGCCCCTGACGAGGAGCTGACAGCCGGCCCCTTCGTGGTAACCCCGTGGAGCGCATGGGCAATGGCGGCTAACCAGGCCGCAGTGAGGACGCACACTCCCCGCGCCGCGCCGCCCCCAATCTCCTCTGTTGTTGTAGTTGTAGTAGTTGTTGTTGTTGTTGTTGTTGTAGTTGTTGTTTCATGGGGAAGATGGGAGGAGGTAAGGGGAGGTCCTAAACTCACTACTGGTGCCATACAATCACATTCTGGTGCAACGAAGAGTCGGAATTAATGGAAACGAGTCCTTAACTGACATAGACTAAGAATAACTAGCAAGATGTCCGAAAGTTGTCTACGTGAGATGCGGTGGACCTGGGCACGACATTTAATGGGGGAAAAAGGGGAAGGTCGGTTCTACAGAGTGTTATTTACAGACAATGGGACTAGGGAATGGGGGATTGGGGATAGTTGGGGAGTATTGGGGAAATAGGGGAGTATTTACAAGCGGATATTGAGGCCAAGTCCCATATCCGCAACATTGCACCCTTCTCTACCCTCGGGGCGTCCCGACCCGATAAATTTTTACCTATTTTAGTGTGGCACTCAGATGTAGTTCCCTCTACTATTAACTCTACCCTGAGTGCGACAGTTTTACAGATATTCACAAATGAGTAAATATGTCCCCCTGCGACGTTGCACCCTTCTCCTCACAGAAACACACCCACAGGATAACCGAATCGCGGAAAGAATTCGCAAACTAAACATACAGCCGGTAGGGAGCATTATTTACAAGACTACGCTGCTATTTACACTACGATCCAGGACCTGTTTTTGGAGGAACACATGCAGATGTTATGCATAGAGAGAGCACGCATGCCAGCATCGATACACCAACCCACGAGTGCTCTGTGGCCTTAAGGCCTTTAATAATGTGCAGAGCACCCCTTCCCTGCACCAAAAGCACCACCCCATCACACAGTCAGCACCATCCGGTGCAGTCACCATTGTTCATCAATGTTCAACAATAAAATAAATTCAACAACCCCTAACCCTGCAGGTGTCTCTTGCTCTTCGTGTGGTGCACTTGGCCTTCTTGCTTCCCTAGAAATAAAGAAAGGCGCCAACCGCGTCCATTTCTTTATTGTGGCCGTCAGGGGGCCAACTATTAGTGGTTCACCTGTTTGGCATAGGTGCCACGTTGACCCATAGGTCCATCCATGGGTGGTGCTTGGCCGCAAAAGAACTGCGGTCCATTGTGGGTGGCCACAAACATTGCGGTCCATATGGTGTATCGATCCAGGCAGCAAGCAGCGAAAGTGCAGGCCCACAACTGCGGAGCCAGCACCTCTCTCTCCTCTCTCTCTGCCCCAAAGCCAGATCCTCGGAGGTGGGAGACAAAAGAAGAAAACAAGTGAGTAAGGTGGCAAGGGCGCAAAAGTGCACGCAATATAAGATGATGCACACTGGGGGCACATGGGAACCAGGTGAGACAGGTACGTTCCTACCGTACGCCCCCCCCCCCACCAGGTAACCTACATGGCCCCTCCCTTACCCCTTACTGTATCCACAAAACACAACACTACCCATAAACATCTACTTTACAAATCAACAAACATCCCTACTGTCTTCCCCGTTCCTCCCATATACCAAATTCGTCTTCTCTCCCTCCTAACCAATCAAATTTGCCATTTTCAACTCTCATCAAAATTTGCCATCTCCAACTGAACATCAAAATTTGCCATTACCAATTCATCATCAGTCCCTCCTAAGGAGGGAGAGATGGAATCACCCCAATGTCTCATCCACGTCGTGATGCGTCTCACCAATCCACACAGCAATTCTCATTTCCTGCACACAGAACAAAGAAAACACAGGTGTGGAGTCATCATCATCACCACAGGTAAGTGGCTGCGTATGGTGCGACAGGTTCATCAATCCTAACTATTTCCTAAATGACTTTAACAACTTTACACTACCCGGGGTCTTTCTCCGGCCAACCATTGGCCCTCTTACACTATGGGTTCTAAAAACCAATTCCCATTGGCCAAACTGTGGTGCTTTTCAATTTGGGGTCTCACTCCCCCGATTCATCTCCCGGTGCCCTCGCACAATTTCTGGGCTGTGGCGTGTACCTCTCCCAGCGGGTCTACCCACCTGCACACCTCCACCACTGCAGTTGCCTCCGAGCTTACCTGCTCCTTACCCTAACCTAACTACCTGAGGAAGGCCCTCTGGCGCTCTCCCCACTCGGTGCCCTCTCTGGCACTGGGCTGCCCGATCCACACCCGGGATCCTCAGGCACCCACTCACAACTACCGGCTCCCAGAGCCCACCTGCGGCCTCACCTGGCCGACATCCTCACAGTGGTGGAGTGCCCAAACCAACTACACACACTAACAGGCTACACGCCCAGCCATTTCCACAACACGAATGCACCCATTCACAACACCATTCTGCAACCGCACCACAGATGCCAATATCCAACCACAATTTACCTGTACCCTCTACCTAACACTTACACTACCCGCCCCGGGTATCCGTGATGGGGGTCCACTCTTCCCCCATTCACACCTTCGCACCATGCACACCACTCCGTACCACTTACTCCAACTCTCTCCACACACCTGTACCTGCACACCTGTGCTCTCACACCTGGTGCCACCTGCACCCTTCTCTCCCCAAGCGCATTCGCGCTGATCCACAACACTCATTACTCACACACTGCTCCACACACCTGTCCAGTTGCACACCTGTGCAATCACACCTGTTCCATCCTCACACACACACGGCATCATCTCATCTAACTACTCCCCTCTGAAACTTGCGCTTCCCAGTCGTCCCTTTAAACTATTGCGCTCCCTCGTCATTATCATCCATACTAATCTACCTGCGTCCCCACTACAGGTATCAGTCACTAACTAATCTTAACGTTACCTACTGTCATCTTCGCTAGATCCCTATCAATATAACCTAACCCACCCGGGCTAGTTTTCACTGCCATACACCCCATAAGCTATAGCGCATTTGCCCCACTATGGGAAGGGTGGCAGGGATGCCCCCCTTACCCACCGGGCCCATCGCTCACTACCAATTTTGCACATCAAATTTTAACAAATCAAAAATTTGGCCAATCACTGCCCATCATCTGCCAATCACTACTGCCAATCCCTTGCCAATCATCAAATTTTGTTTTTCTCTAATTTTGGGTCCAAAACACTAACCTCATCACCCAGTCTACTCAATAATGCCTCTCGGTGCGCCAATTCCTGTCCAAAGCCCGGCTTCGTAAAGCCAAGCAATGGATGCTGGTTGTTTTGTGCCGGCGGCGGGATGCGTCCGGCATTCGGGGCAGGGACGGGGGCTTACCCGGGCCGAGATCCCACGCACCATCTCGGCGTGGAGCCATCCAATGTCCCTATCTCGACCTGCCGGAATGCCTCAACAAAAAGTGGTCGCCATGACGACCCTTTCTATCGGGCTGCCCGCTCCGCCTAGTGGAGCACGGACGCGGCCGTTCAAAGCGAGGCCCAGCACGCACCGAGGGCCCGATTCGGCTAAAAGTCGACCTAACCTCTAACCCGGTTACCTTCGATGCCTCACCTGCATGCTTACACCCCGCAGCCCGTTCCTTGCTCACACATCCAGCCGTTTCCATGCTCCTCGTACCTTTCCTTACACACCCAGGTACACCCATTCCACTCACAGCCTTGGTCACACACCTGGCCACCGAACACCTTGGCACACATTCGTTGGTAGCACACCTCACCAACACACCTCTTCGCACCCCCTCCTCGGTCACCTCCTCTGTGACAATCACAGGTGTGCTCTCATTCGCACACCCAACCACGTGCCTCACCACCAACTCCAGCGTGCATTCCCACTCACGCTCTACCATTCCAGGTGTGCATCCTTCCATCCCAGGTGTACATCCTCGCTCACCTGTCACAACCAACTCACTCTCCTTGTCACTCTCACTACTCTCACCTCCATTCTTGACAGCGCACTCACCCTTACTCTTGACAGCGCACTCTTTCCTCATGCACCCCAGAGTCGGACTTTCTCGCACACCTCCTTTTTCGCACACCAGACCTGTCGCACACTTCACCAACGGCCTCTCACGAACACCCGGGTCTATCTCGACCCCCAAGCTTCTTAAATCCCCTGGCGCATCATACGCACGACCATATTGGTCACCACTTACACCGGGTCCTCTTCCTCTTCGCTTCTCCTCCATCACCTGCGAATCCCTCATCCGGTTAATGAGCACATCATCACGATCCGAACACAGACTTTGGACCAATTCTTTTACCTCCTCTTTTATCTCCTTCTTATCCTCTCTCCGTCGCTTCTTAATTTCGCTCACCCCTTCTTCCACTTCCTCTAATTTCTGTTTCACCTCCTTCATCTCCTCGTGCGCCCCTTTAAGTTCTTCCTCTAACTCCACTTTATTTTTTTCTATGTGCTCCCGCACCTCCCGCTCTTTAACCTCCATCACCTCTACCACCTTGTTCATTTTTCTCGTCAAGTCCTCATGTACCGTCTGGCACTCTTTTTTAATTACCCCTACGTCCTTTTTTATCTCTTTCTGCGTCGATTTTAAACCCTCTATTACCGCTGTGTTCTTCTATACCTGGTCCCCCAACTCCTTTTGTCCCACTGTCAGTTGTTCTACTCCCATCGTCAACTCCTCTATACCCCCTTGCAATTTTACAGTCCCCTTTCTCACCTCCTTCTCCATGCGCTCCTTACAGTGCCTCACCTCCTCGCGCACTCCTCCGACCTCCTCACTCACTCCTCTTCTGATCTCCTCTCCTATCACTTGCATCTCCTGCCCAGATGCCACCCTCATCTGCTCCATTTCCTCCCTGTGAGCATCCAGTTTGGTTTCTACCCCCATTCTGACCCCCTCTATCTGCTGCCCCATTTGGTTAACTTCCCTTTCCGCTTGGTCCCTCATGTCCCTCAATTTGCCTTCCATCCTGTTTTCTAACCCCTCTAACCCCTTTTGCATTTCCCCTAATCTATTGTCTAATTTCCCAAATTTCTCGTCTAATCCCTTAAAATTATTGTCTAACCCCTCTCCGGTACCCCTCGCTTCGTCCCTCATTACCCCCATTTCGTTTCCCATTACCCCCAATTGCTCATTCTGAGCCTCCATCCGGTTCCCCATTTGTCCCATACTGCTTTTCAAACCTCTAATTTGGTCTCCCAATTGCTCACCCATTTGTTCCATAAGGGCCCTCATTTGCAGGAGGAAAAGGTTCGAATCCACCAGGGGCGCTGCCACGGTCGCGGGCGCGGTGACCAGCGAGGCGCCATTTTGCGCCCCCGCAACGTCGGGCGCAACGACGCTATTTTGTGCGTCTGCTACCCTCGCTGCTTCGCTCTCCTCGCGTCCCTCAATTTGGTCCTGGACCGACCCTGCCTCACTCTCCCCTACCGGACCCCAGCTGTCTTGATCCGCCATAGCGCGACTTTCAAAATTCGGGTTTTTATTTCCGTAAAACAAATCAAATTTCGCCGTTATAATTTCGAGCGCGGGAAACGCGCTCCGGATCGAATTCTACCTCCCCAACACCAATTGTTACCCTAGTGGTACAATTGGTGTTCCAAAATTTGGGCTAAATGAATTTAGTCCCAGGTCCGAATCCGACACTCCTGACACCAATTGTTACAGACGCGGTTGTGGATGTTGGTTTACTGAGCGGTTTGGTATGACCGCGCCTGCACGTTTACCCGATTATGCTCGAACGTTGACTAAGTCGCGCTATGCTAGATCAATGAAGGAAAAGGACACAACGGCTGGGATTAAAATGACACGACACCAGGGATACGGTTCTCAAGACCTCCGGAGGAGGTTATATTATGGCGGAAGGTTAGATTACAGGAATGAGAGGGACAGCATAGGAAGATAGGCACTTAAACACGGTCTTATACTAGCCCCGACAGACGACAGATAAACGGGACAAGGCTGACTCACACGGGGATTGATGGCAAGGAAAGGCGGGTAGTCGATGGCTCAAGGTGCACTCTTGGCTCAAGGACAGGGTACAGTACGGTCCAGTAGATGCAGGGAGGTCACAGCGCTCGGAGGTCGCGACTGGTTCTTTCCTCTTCAAGCTCGGGGCGCATCTGACGTCACGTCCGGTAAGTCGCTGCGTATATCCGGCGGGGAGTGACACGCCCTCGGCTAGTTAGCTCCGCCCCAGATGGAATCGGTCCGCCCTTCTTATTGGGTGCGGGGGGGTTACCGGCTCCGCCCCTGACGAGGAGCTGACAGCCGGCCCCTTCGTGGTAACCCCGTGGAGCGCATGGGCAATGGTGGCTAACCACGCCGCAGTGAGGACGCACACTCCCCGCGCCGCGCCGCCCCCAATCTCCTCTGTTGTTGTAGTTGTAGTTGTTGTAGTTGTAGTTGTTGTTGTTGTTGTTGTTGTTGTTGTTGTTGTAGTTGTTGTTTCATGGGGAAGATGGGAGGAGGTAAGGGGAGGTCCTAAACTCACTACTGGTGCCATACAATCACATTCTGGTGCAACGAAGAGTCAGAATTAATGGAAACGAGTCCTTAACTGACATAGATTAAGAATAACTAGCAAGATGTCCGAAAGTTGTCTACGTGAGATGCGGTGGACCTGGGCACGACATTTAATGGGGGAAAAAGGGGAAGGTCGGTTCTACAGAGTGTTATTTACAGACAATGGGACTAGGGAATGGGGGATTGGGGATAGTTGGGGAGTATTGGGGAAATAGGGGAGTATTTACAAGCGGATATTGAGGCCAAGTCCCATATCCGCAACAATATATATATATATATATATATATATATATATATATATATATATATATACACAGACTTGGCATTTAATATGGAATATATATATTTTTTGACTTGGGTTTACTTTCTGAACTCAGTATATCAATCTAGTGAGTTTCTTTTATGCTTCGGTGATTTCTTTGTTAGAAGAACCATGTCACTGATTGTCTGTCGCAGCAAGAAGTCAACAACAGGATTATATCACGGGTGGCGTGACAAAATGTACGGACAGGTACATTTGACGATTGGCTTCACAATCGGGTATATAAGGGTTGTTGCGTTCTGTATTAGTGGAAAACAACTGCTGCACGTCTACAAAAGTTATTGCCGCTTCCTCTGGAGATGGTCCGTCAACTCGACAATGCTGTTCGTCATGGAGTGGTGGCTTTACGAAATCCCGGCATGAAACAGCGTGCTATTGCTCGGCAGTATGGCATCACTCAAGGTCAGGTGTCAAAGAACCTGAAACGAAATGCTCAGAGGGGTGTCCCTACTCCAATCCGAGGTCAGGATGTCCCCGCAGAACCACAAGGAGAGATGATCGCCAGCTGCACCGGTTAGTCCGCAATGGCCGTTCCAAGTCAGCTAATCGGCTCAGGGCTGAGTGGCAGCAACTGACAAATGTGCCTGTATCCAGAAGTCTAGTCAACCAACAACGTTGGAGAAGAAGGGGGAGGAGCGCCCGGAGCGGGGCGTGGCCCCGTCCATGTGTCATCAAGGGTGGAGTCGGTGAGCCCTCGCGACCAACCAGGGCTGAGGTGAGCTCAATCATGGGCGTAGCCCTATGAAACGCGGCTTGATTTCAACGCGCACGATATAAGCACCGCGGACGGACTACTTAGAGAGTTGGGTGAAGAGTGGCGTGAAGAGAGTTGCGTGAGGAGAACTGCGCGAGGAGGCCACTGCGAGAGAGGGCGTGCTTCCTATGAGAGTTGGGAGAGAGAGGTCGTTGAGAGCTGCGGGAGAGGGCGTGGGCGTGCTCTTACGAGAGAGAGAAAGTCGAATACCTTCCCCGATATAAGAACCCCGCCAAATAAGGCCCGCTCACGTGCAACAATATATGAGCAGCGCTACCTGCCGGGTTTTGCCGCGGAGCTGGAACGTGGATCGGAGCCGGAGCCCACGCCGACCATCTGCCTGGACCCTTCTCCTACCATTACAACCCAATACCATCTCCCGTGTAAGTCTGTTTGTTTTGTCCGGGGTTTGTTGAGCTCAGACTGTATAGTTAAGGATTGCCCTGTGTCTGCTTCTTCCTCTTCTTGTACATTCCTTCTTTCGTTTCCTCTTCTAATTGTACAAATTGTGAATAAATTGCCCTGTTCTTTCTGTTTCCTCCTTATTCGATCGTCTTCGACTTTTCTCTCCATTGAGTACCTGTGGCACGATTCGGAACCGCTTTAATCGGGTTTAGTCCTTTTGTTAATGGCTCGGGCTTCGGATTGCTAACCGCTCGGCAAATTCCATCTTGTCCGCGGTCCGAGCAGGAGTTATCTCCCTGCTTCACGGCCAGGGGTAGCACTCAGGTATTTGGGACTTCATTGACCAATCACCCTGGCTACTCCCGACCGGAAGGAGCGTTATAACTTCTAGGGTTGGGGGAACGGCCAGCTTAAAAGACAAGGGGATTAACCCCCCCTTGTTAACGGGAGCGCCGACCCCCGAATCCGCAACAATATGTACGTATATATATATATATATATATATATATATGTATATATATATATGTATATATATATATGTATATATATATATGTATATATATATATGTATATATATGTATATATATATATATATATATATATATATGTATATATATATATATATATACAGTGGTACCTCGGCTTATGAGTGCCCCAACGTACGAGTTTTTCGGGATACGAGCCGTCGCTCGGGCGGTTTGTTGCTTTGGGATACGAGCCGAGATCCGATGTACGAGCTCAAAAAAATTTTTTTTTTGAATTTTCCGGTTGTGGCTTCCGGTTCCGGTCACGTGGTTATCTTGCCGTGAAAGCATCTCTGCTTGGATATAAAACACGCAATCGTCGAAATACATGAGCGAGGAATCTCCTTGCTCCAGCCGGTGACGTCATCGGCGGGGATCCCCGCCTCCAGAGTGGCTGGTCACGTGACCGCCAAAGCGTGTCGCGCGTGCGGGTATAATGAGCTACACCTGTGGATCACGTGACCACGGAAGCACGCCTCGCTTGAGAGGCATGGCTTTCGGTTTGCGTTTTGCTTTATAAGGCGCGATAAATGGGCTTTTGAGTGTTAGCGGTTCATGGCGTTGACGGTTCATGACGGTTCATGACGGTTCATGACGGTTCATGGCGTTGACGGTCAAAAACCCATTACATCAATTTTACCAGGCACTGTACAGTAAGTACAGTGGACACCAAATGCACGGTGGAAGGCTAGAAGTAGAAGATCGTCCAAGACAAGTGAGAATAAGCCATACTTTGGAGATGACGTCATTCGCTGGTCCGATAACCAAAGATGTGGTATAAAAAACCAGGTGAGCTAACAATGCAGCAATGAAGGAATTCGGCCAAGGCACCGGCACACAACGACCTACCTACATCGAAAGACTCAATGCCAATGGTGACAGAAGCCAAGACGGCCGGCTTAAACACCGCCGAAAGACCACGGTGTACCAACTTACGATGCAGAACATCTTGCACTTAATATGATGACAACAGGTGCCATCCTCTGACGTACCATTACAGGTACAGGTACAGTACACGTGAGCACAGAGCAAAAGTTCACTGAAACCGAGATTAAGAAAAAAGAAAAAACACCTCGTGGTCCGTGCTCGATATCCGAGTTTCAATCTTTTCAAACACATGATGCTCTCGGTCACGGTATCTCCTGCGAGCTGCTTCTCCTTCAACCACACAAACAACAACTTCTCCATATCTTCATGGATAGAGGTCCGGAGCTTTGAAATAATCGTAACGCCCTTGGCTGGCGTTATAGCCTTTATGGACTCCTTCTGCTTCAAAATCGTACATATCGTAGAAGGAGTACGATCGTACTGCCTCGCCAAGTCGACAACACGCACACCTCACCTGGCATGCTCTTCTCCTCTGCTTAATAAAACCAGTTTATTTCTTTACATTCTCTTGTATTATGTACAGTATATACGAGGTCGTGCTTGTTTATACATTATTTGTTATTTATAAAGTACATTTTTGTTATTTAAAAGCACCTAACAAAAAAAATTGGTGTTTTTTTTTTGAGGCTGGAACGGATTAATAGCATTTCAATGCATTTGAATGGGAAAATTTGCTTTGACTTACGAGCGATTTGGCTTACGAGCTCCGTCACGGAACGGATTAAACTCGTAAGCCGAGGTACCACTGTATATGTATATATATATATATATATATATATATATGTATATATATATATATATATGTATGTATATATATATATATATATATATGTATATATATATATATATATATATATATATATATATATATATACGTATATATATATATATTGTCGCGATCCCGTCTGTGGAATGTATCCCAGCACGGAATACGGACGTTAATGTCCGGGCTTCAAGTAGTCCACGGAGTGAACAAAAGAGAACTCAATAAACACAATTGTGTTTTAATCGGCCTTCTAGGGGTAAGGCACGATTATTTATTGGCTCGATCACAAAACCATAAAAGGTAACAGGATGGAATACTGCACAAAGCCTGCAGGAACGGTCGGCACCAGGAGCTCCAACCAGGACGCAGGTAATATCTCTCGCGGTTCCAATCGACGACCTCCGGGACTCGGAGGGTAACAGGATGGAATACCGCACAAGGCCGGCAGGAACGGTCGGCCAGTAGCTCCAACACGAAGCAGGCAATCACTCGCGGTTCCAATCGACGACCTCCGGGACTCGGAGGGTAACAGGATGGAATACCGCACAAGGCCGCCAGGAACGGTCGGCCAGTAGCTCCAACACGAAGCCGGGAATCACTCGTTCTCTTCTGGAGTTCCTCGCTCGTAAAATACAGAACGGTATTCGACCAGCCCAACTCGGCTGTCCGGAGGCTTCAAGGAAAACCCTTATGATATTTCCCACTCGGAGCCTTCGAGCCGTGTGCGTCGCATAAGATGGCGACCGCGCTCTCTGACCCCTCCACCAATCACGTGCCGAATTCCCCCCCGATCGCGTGAGGCTCCAAGGATGCCACGTCACGCGGTGGGCGGGGCACCAAATCGGTCGTGAGAACAGGTGGTTTCACCGGTGGTTTCTCACAGTCCTCCCCCCCTAAGTAAAAACCCCGTCGAATAGACGGCGTTTTTTTAAAAACCAGTATTTGTAGTAGGTGCAAATCACATGGCAAGATGATGGCGGTAATCGCTAACAGGCAATTAACGCCATTAACAAGTATTAACACTTATTAACAACAATAACGCAACAACGCCACAATACAACGCAACGCAATAGCGCAACAATAACGCAATTATTAACGCACAGGCCATTAACAGGCATTAACAGGTTAACAATGAACCAGTTTGGTTTTTTTTTCCACACACAATAGTTAACACCATACACCACATGAATATCTACCCTACAAGAGTTACACTTCACACAAGCACAATAGAGAGGCAAGGGGGCCAAACTCAAGTTGGGGGAAGCGTTGACAGGAAGGGAACGGGCCGAGACCTAGAGCGGCGGGTACTCCTCCGGTGTCGAGAACAACAGTCATATGCGTAATGACCCCTTTCACCGCACTGGTAACATCGATCGTTCGGGTCGAAAGGCCTGCGGACCAAAGGGCGTCTGAAACGAGGCCGCCGCGACATGCCATTCGACATCTCGACGCACACACGCGATCCGCAAATTAACCTTCCATCAAGGGCTCTGACCGAATCTTCAGCATCTCGTGGCTCTTCAAACTCAACAACTGCAAATCCAGGTGGGTTTCGAGCCACCCATACGTTGCGGAGTGGTCCGTAATGTTCGAAGACCCTCCCTAGCTCGGCCTTCGCTGCTCCATTGCCCAGGGTTCCCACATATACCTTAGCATTAGCGTTCCTGCTGAATCGCGACATGGCGGGAGCGGTCCCTGAGGAGCACGGCACCTGAGGGTGGCTGGACGGGAGGCTCGGGTGGACTTCAGCTGACGCAACGTCACCGTCGGGAACTGGAGTCGAGGCGCTAGGCTCCTCGGGCCAGAGTGAAGATATGTCTGACTCCGCCACTCTCTCCGCCTGTTTACTCTGGGATCTAGTGACCCCCCCACAGGTCAGAGTCAATGACTCCTCCCTGGCCATGGCATCATTGCCAATCAGCAAGGAGACCCCGGGTATCGGGTAGTAGGGTACCACCACACAGGTCACTGGACCCTTAAAAATGTCACTCCGGACCTCGAGGAGGGCAAGGGGATACCGGCCAAGAACCCGGTCAATGCCCCGAAGGAGGGTATACTCGCCGGTATAACGCATCTGAGAGGCCGGAACTACCCCCGCCCGGAGAACACACCGTGTCGCCCCAGTATCCCGAAGGTATTGGGCCTCAAACTTCAGCATCGAATCAGGGCCACCCACTAAGGCTGTCCCTGAATAATCCTGGTACAGTGGATGAATGGAATTAGCCTCGGTGGCAGTGACCTCGGTCACCGATGCCACCGTCGTGTGCGAGGGCCCGGCGGATGAGCTCCACTGATCTCCCTCCGACTTAACAGGAGGGTTGCCTCGGTAGGCCGGACTAGCGGGATTAGAGAAGCAGCGGTTTTCACCGTGCCCCACGCGTTTGCAGAAATCGCACCAGGGCCCTGCCCTGGTCTGCGGCTCGCGACCGCCACCAGTGGAGGGCATCGGAGAACCCCTCCCCTCGATCCAGCCGCCGGGCAGACGGGGGGCGGTCTTGATCGCAGACTCCTCCGTCTTACGACGCGACTGCGTGACTTGCAGCATTTTGCACGCCAAAACATGTTTATCAATAAGGTTGACGCAGTCTGCCAAGGAAGCAGTGTCTTTGTCGACAAGAAACAATGCTAAGTCAGGCGGAAGCTGTTGATCGATACGGTAACGCACCAGGAGTTCCGCCACCGCTTGAGGTAACTCAACCTTGCTCCCCTTGAACCATCTCTGCAGCTGTTCCAACAAGGCCCGCGAATGTTCCTCATAGGTTTGACTGGACTCACGAGTCCAGCTGAAAAAATTTCTCCTATAAATACATGCGGACACCGCATAGGCGTTCAAAATCTCGGCCTTCAATGCCCTGTATCTGTTTGCGTCCTCGGTTGCCATCCTCGCATATACCTCCCTCGCCTTCTCAGATAGATGGCTCACAAGATGGCCGACCCACAAGCTCTCATCAATGCCACCGGCAGCCAACAACTTCTCCGCCATCTCCAGATACGCTTCTGGCTTCGTGTCTCCCGTCCAGTCCGGCAAACGAACATGAACAGTTTCCGGGACTCTTGCAGCAGACCCCTCTGCCCGCAGTCGTTCAGTCAACATTCGCAACTCATGCTCTCTGACGCGTTCAGCTTCTGCTGCCGCATGCTCTCTCTCTGCTGCCGTCTCTGCTGCCGCATGCTCTGCCTCTGCCCTGTCATTCTCCCTGTTATACATGTCAAGTTGTTGAACCGGAGTCAGCCCGGTCCAGAAGGGCGAACGCATGCATTTAGTCATGATGGGATCGCTTCCTAACATCTCGGGTTGAGTGACCGGGTCAAGGCTGCTTGCGTCGCTCACCTCGCCACCCACGTGACTGTCAACATGATCAGGTTGAACTCTCACTTCCCTGGTCGACATAGCTTGGCTACGAGTTATCATACGACCAGGCACAAAACACAACCTCAAACACAACGCTCAAACACAACGCTCTGTTGGGGAAATACGACACAAACTACGCAATATCACCCGCACATCAAATTGCCAATGAGAAAAATACCACGTACAAATACTCACGTTTTTTTTTTTTTTTTTTTCGGTTGTTTGGAGGGATCCGAGGCTATTCGCTTATCCTTTGTCGGTTGTTTGGAGGGATCCGAGGCTATTCACTTCTCTGCCCAAGACAGCGTCCTACGGCGAGAAAGTTCCTCCGAGACGGCGTCCGCTGGTGAGAAGGCGATGAACAGATGCCAGAAGATGTCGTCCACTGCAGAATTCCCGTCTCAATCGAATGGCTCTTACTTGAATGATCCTAGGACGAGCAACCCATTTGTCGCGATCCCGTCTGTGGAATGTATCCCAGCACGGAATACGGACGTTAATGTCCGGGCTTCAAGTAGTCCACGGAGTGAACAAAAGAGAACTCAATAAACACAATTGTGTTTTAATCGGCCTTCTAGGGGTAAGGCACGATTATTTATTGGCTCGATCACAAAACCATAAAAGGTAACAGGATGGAATACTGCACAAAGCCTGCAGGAACGGTCGGCACCAGGAGCTCCAACCAGGACGCAGGTAATATCTCTCGCGGTTCCAATCGACGACCTCCGGGACTCGGAGGGTAACAGGATGGAATACCGCACAAGGCCGGCAGGAACGGTCGGCCAGTAGCTCCAACACGAAGCAGGCAATCACTCGCGGTTCCAATCGACGACCTCGGGACTCGGAGGGTAACAGGATGGAATACCGCACAAGGCCGCCAGGAACGGTCGGCCAGTAGCTCCAACACGAAGCCGGGAATCACTCGTTCTCTTCTGGAGTTCCTCGCTCGTAAAATACAGAACGGTATTCGACCAGCCCAACTCGGCTGTCCGGAGGCTTCAAGGAAAACCCTTATGATATTTCCCACTCGGAGCCTTCGAGCCGTGTGCGTCGCATAAGATGGCGACCGCGCTCTCTGACCCCTCCACCAATCACGTGCCGAATTCCCCCCCGATCGCGTGAGGCTCCAAGGATGCCACGTCACGCGGTGGGCGGGGCACCAAATCGGTCGTGAGAACAGGTGGTTTCACCGGTGGTTTCTCACAATATATATACGTATATATATATATATATATATACGTATATATATATATATATATATATATATATATATATATATATATATATATATATATATATACAGTGGAACCTTGACTTACGAGTGCACCAACTTACGAGTTTTCCGAGATACGAGCCGTCGCTCGGGCGGTTTATTGCTTTGAGATACGAGCCGAGATCCGAGTTACGAGCTTACGCCACCCGCCACCAGGTGGGTTCTGGTCACGTGGTTATCTTGCCGTGCAAGTACAGTATCTCTGCCGTATATCGCTGCTGTTTTGTTTTTGCATTTTGGTTATTTTGGAGCTTACGCCACCCCCCACCAGGTGGGTTCCGGTCACGTGGTTATCTTGCCGTGCAAGTACAGTATCTCTGCCATATATCGCTGCTGTTTTGTTTTCGCATTTTGGTTATTTTGGAGCTTACGCCACCCCCCACCAGGTGGGTTCCGGTCACGTGGTTATCTTGCCGTGCAAGTACAGTATCTCTGCCGTATATCGCTGCTGTTTTGTTTTCGCATTTTGGTTATTTTGGAGCTTACGCCACCCCCCACCAGGTGGGTTCCGGTCACGTGGTTATCTTGCCGTGCAAGTACAGTATCTCTGCCGTATATCGCTGCTGTTTTGTTTTCGCATTTTGGTTATTTTGGAAAATTTCTTAGTTTTAACCACGGGTCCTAAGAAATTGAGTGCCAAGGGCAGTACTGAGAAGAAGAAGAGGATGATGTGCTTGGATATAAAACACGCAATCGTCGAAAAACATGAGCGAGGTGTGCGTGTTGTCGACTTGGTGAGGCGGATGTGAAGGCAGCTGAAGATTTTATTATAACTTTTGCCGAACTGATAGAAGCCGAACGATACATCCCCCAGCAAATCTTCAACTGTGACGAGACAGGGCTCTTCTGGAAAAAGATGCCGAGGAGGACGTATATAACGGCAGAGGAGAAGAGCATGCCAGGCCACAACTTGTTCAGAGTGCCGGCGATAGCTCGCCTTCTCTTTGTGGAAAACACGGTGAGATCCTTAACATCCAACAACTAATGGGACGCAAACGGGGCGCCCAGTTTAGCGGTACACCCATTGATGAATCACCCTGCCTGTGATTCACCCATGACAGGTTATAGCTGGGTCGGGATTCAAACCCAGGCTGGGACAGTTTAGACTTTAGAGTCAAGTGTGCGTACCTCCAGTCCAGGCCATCCTGCCAACTTGTATGCTGCATACAGGTGAAATATAAAGCGCGAGATATTTTTATATATACTGTATATTTAAAAAAAAATTGGTGTGGTTTTTGGCGGGCTGGAACGGATTAATAGCATTTCAATGCATTTTAATGGGGAAATTTGATTTGAGAAACGAGCAATTTGAGTTACGAGCTCGGTCACAGAATGAATTAAACTCGTAAGTCAAGGTTCCACTGTATATATATATATATATATATATATATATATATATATATATATATATATATATATATGTATATGTATATATGTGTATATGTATATGTATATATGTGTATATGTATATATATATATGTATATATTGTTACGCAACCGTGATTAACACCACAGTTACGGATGGCCGATTGCGAGACTTTACACTCCCGAGGCGAAAACTCAATAGTGGATTCCAATCAAGCACAAACGCGCGGAATGGCGGGACACAGCGAAGGCTCCGCAACCTTACCTATTAAAATCAAACACCCAGGAAACTGCGTTCAGATATATACAAAAATAATACAAGGATTTATTAAATAAAAGCAAAGACAGTGACAAAGCAACGCCGGTAAATCTAATATCCTAGATCGGGACGTCCCCACACGACTGACAGCAAACACAAAACGAGGGAGATGAATTACGAAAAGAATACGTCACGTCGTTCAAAATGTACGCGGATGCGGGCTTATCTTGTCTGTCTTTCGTCGTCTTTGTGGCGGCCATCCAACACCGCTCCTTTCGGCCCGATCGCACACCACGAGGTCCCTCGCTCCAAGTCCCACAAGGCCGAGCACCACGCACCAAAAAGCACCATGCGTCGATGACCTCCAACGCGGGCACAACTCCAGAACCAAGAGGAATGGCGAAAAGGAGGAGAGAGCGCGCAGGTGCAACTGCACGCCTCGTCCTTCCAACTCGCTCCAAGACTGGTCTCGCCTGCACTCGGTTCAGCGCGCCTCCGAACTGCTCTGCTCTCAACTTACACCGGGATTGCTAGCAGCCAACTGCCAACGAACTGCCCGTGCCAACTCCCCAACGAACTCTCTACGAACTGGTCTGTAATGGCGTCCGACCGTCGCTCATATCTCTGGCCGATGACGTCACATTGGCGCACTCCTCAGCCAATCAAAAGCCTCCCAACTCGCCGGCTCGCCCAGGTCACGCCCTCTGCACAACCACTCCACGCGCCCCGTCCGCGACCCCGCGGTCCTTGTGTTATAACACGTGCCAGGCGAGGTTTGTAGGCCTTGGAGGTGTAAACGGTGGCGGCCAATTGTGGCGGTGTTTTTGGCCTGGTTTCCTGTCCATTTGTTCCGAAGTCATTGTCAGGGAAAGGAATTATTTAATGTTGCGCTAAGGACCTAACTAATGTTTATGTGGTTTGCAGTGCCATAATGGACAAAGGTTTGACTACTAGGTGAAACTCACAGGGGCGTTACCTTTAATCCCTCACTATTTAACACTCGAACCTCCAGGTAGATCCACAATCATACAGCTTCCCCCGACAAACGCCTAAACATCAAGAACTTATTACATGTAGAGTCCCTGTCACGACAGCCGAATACCTACCTATTCAGATCTACCTAGCTCTAGATGTTGCTCTACCAAATTCATAACACAGCCCCCCCCCCCCTGGAACCGTAGCTCCTGCAAGGTTCATCGCAGGCGCTACCATTCCAGCCTTAACACTTACTGTCACACACTTAATTAACCTATGAAATAAATCAGGAAGGGCTGTGGGAAGTGAGTCGGACTACCTACCTACACTTCCTTAACATGCTGAACCCCTTAACCATCATGCAAGTATGTACATTTTCTTCGTTGTTCCTGTGGAGGGAGGAAACAAACAACACACAACACTAACTTAACCACAAAACTTAACCATCTTTCCAAAACTCAAAACTCTAACCTTTGTACATACCCCGGTCTACAGACCGCGTCCCCCGGTGGATGCCACAAGACACAACCTTACCTGCGGGGCCATCCCCAATGCATCCCCCTAAATTTCCACGGGCCCTGTCCAGATGTTACAGGTGAGTGACACGGCTAGGTGGATTTCGCCCACATTCATGCAACACAGACCCCTTAACCACTCATTCTCATTCCATAGGTCATTAAGGCATTTCAAAAATCAACAAAGCACTTATTTCAATACACCCCCTGCAGGACCATGGCATTGATGTCATTCACGTGTGTGTGCATTCCTCAACTAGGCAGCGGGGAGGTACCGCACAAAAAGATGGTGGGGGCGCATCAGGCTGTGGTGCCCGCAGTCCCAAAAACAAGTCAACCGACTTACAAGTTCATTGCCCCCCCCCCTTTACCTCTTGGCCCCGTGACAGCCCAACAGCCCCTTTCCGCCGTTACCTCGCCGGTGAGGGTCTCCACACACACCAGGCTCCTTTGCCTCCTGCTTTCGCGCAGCAACACGGGTCACCGGGGGACTTCCTCACCCCGCGGCGCCCAACCAGACCCTCCACCGACGAGCTCCAATTTCCAGTTACCACCGGCTGCCAGGGGTAATTGCCGCAGAGGGGGGCTCGCAGGCATCGCTCCTCAGAGCTTGCTCTGTACCTGCGGACACGCACACCTTCCCCACCCACAAGACCCCAAAACACACTTCCTCCCCCGCTGCCATTCAATTCTCCACACAACTCAGCACAATTCAGCACAATTCCATAGATGGTGTAAAAGGTGTTACAAGGCTTGCCATGGCCTGCCACATGTGAAATCCCCCAATTCACATTTAAACCATCACACATTTCCAAAAGCACATTTCCAAAAGCACAAGTATCGCCCCTCATTATCTCCAATAATCATCACTCACTCTCCAGGTTCCACTCTCACGACCACATCAAAACACCTAACCACAATACAAAAACATACGCCACCCACAAGACACTGTGGCTCCCATTCCATCCCCTCACCGGCCATGTCATCACTCTCACCCGCCTCCCAACTCCAATTTACATGTCCCCAATTTCCAAAGCAAGTCCTGAAGCCTGGGACAGTACTCCTCAAGACACTCACCTCAAGTGCAGGTAGTTGCAGGTTGGTCGGTCCAAAGTGCAATCCACCCATACAATTCCCAAAATTTCACATGGGGCCTACCAAATACTTCCAAATTTCTCTTTTGTCCCCACTACACTGGCAGGTATGTGGATCCGCATCCAACGGTGATCATCGCTACACAACTACCTATGGCCACGACAGCTCTGCACCTCTACCGTGCAAGGGTCACCGGGACAAGGTGAGCAGTCAAAACGCCAACATGGCCCATGAGTGTCCATAAGGGTGCGACCCACCATCCATCCTTCGGCCCCCCTGCGAGGAACACAGCTGCAGCAGCCCCAGCTGGCCAATGTGGTGAGCACTTGCTGCCACAACACACACTACCGCACACACAACATCGGCCCTGGGGGGCACGGTCGCAGTGCGTGGCATCCCTACAGCCACGTCCCCTGCACCTCCCCATCATCCCCCAGTCCGACTACAGAACTGCAGCCCCCCAGTGCTCACCCACACTTGACCACACCAAGGTTCAGTCAACAGCCATGCTCCACCAGGAGACCCACCCAGAAGACATGGTCCACACACCTCGGACACGCACAGCACCACGTTGACCCTCAGGCTACACAACTACATCCCCATCATCCCGCGTCCCAAATATCAGCACAGTTGCCCCCGCAACCAGATGAAAGCTGTGCCTTGCTACCCTATTAATTTCATCACAGCCTCCAACACTTTGGTCTGCACACCTGGATCAATAATGGCGTCACTGTACCGTGTCAATCATGACATTTCAAAATCCACCCTTAAATTTGCATCTAACCCACAGATTACCCATGCCAAACATTTGTCACCTTTTACTAACCTCACCAAAGAAGGATGCTTTGCCATACACATGCCAGCCGAGCATGGCCCATATGCTCGGCGCGTTACACATCTCCCGATTCACATCCCCATGGCTCTCTTCCCAACCCGAGAGTCCATAAATCATAACGGAGCATCTGTGGAAGGTCACTCACACCATCACGTTCCACAGATGCCCCAATGGTTGTCCGGCAGGCTATCTCCATCCCTGTCCATTCGGTTTGACCCGCGTCCATCGACCAACACGGCATGGCAGGTCATCACATGCCAGTTGTCCCAAAGTCTCAGGGAGAGGGTGTCAGGTCGCATGCCCGGGTGATCACTACATCAGGCCCAAGTTGGCCATCTGCGGTGCCACCACCAAAGCGCGACCCACAACACCTCCCCCTAGTGGTCCTCAATAAATGCCAACCCAGGCTTGAGAAACCACCTCGGACCCCTCTGGAGGTCTTAACCCCCACCAGGGTCCGGTGACCCTGCCGGCCCGAGCCACCAGCTCGGACGGCGCCCCGACGGACAAGGGACGCCACACTCAACCAGACCCCCCGTGGGACCCAGGTCGTACCTCGACACCCAAGGCTGGACCCCACATCCAAATCTCGCCATCACAGCCCCCCAGCTGGCTGGCATACCCAAATTTTGAAAGAGGCAACTTTTGCCCGAGGCCATCACCCATGACCTCTCCATGTCCAAATCCCGCAGCCCGGGGACCAATCCCCACCATGGCTGCTCCAAATCAATTTCCCATTGTAATTTTATTTTACAAATTTTCATTCCCACTGCCAAACCGCAGCTGCAGGGAACAACCTCTACCACCGGTTGTTCTGCCCCTCCCTGCAGTTGACCCAAATTCCCTACAGGGACCAAATCTCCAGAAGCTCTATCTCCCGATCCTCCAAGATCCAAATCCAGCCCGGAGCCAACACACTCCCCCAACTGGTTGTCCAATTTTGGAGCCTCTGTTTCCAAATAGCAGTGTACAGTGAGCGTCCCCTCGGTCATTCCAACCACCTCCTCGGACCAACTCACCTCATCACCCAGGCTCCTTTGGGCCTGAACAAGCTCTACCTCCATGGGACTGTCACAGGTCTCCAGCCGCTGGATCAAATCATCCTCATCCTCATCATTTCCACAAATCATTCCTGGCCCCGCCAGGCTTTGATCAATATCCCCAATAAATACCCGGTCCGGCTCTATCGCATGGACCCCCAAAAACTCTACCCCCTCTTGCTCCGCACCACCGCCCTGGTGCTGCACAATTCCAAATTCATCCCCCGGTTGGGGTGTTGTGACATCCACACGGTCCCGATAAACAACCAGGCCAGAATGTGGGAAACATTCCCCTTTCAATCCCTTAATTTGGTCACTCATGTCCTTCAGTCCTTCCCTACATTCCTTCCCCTGCGACTCCATTTTATTTTCCATCCCTTCAATTTGTTCCTCCAATCGATCACTCATTCCCCGAATTTCTGCAAGGTTTCGCTCACCCTGTGCGTTCATGTCTCCCATCTGCTTTCCCAATCGCTCACTGTTCTTTTCCATCCCTTCAATTTTGTCATTTAATTCCCGACTGGCTCGCTCACTCTGAGCATCCATTAATTCCTTTAAAAATTTCATTAAAGCCTGGTCGTCTCTAGGGGCCGTCCCACTTGTTCCCGACTCCCCGGTAGGGGAGGGGCATAAGTTGGTGCTCGGGACGAGGGAGGTTCCAAGGCTCACCTCTGCATCAAATTCCCCTATTTCCGGCTCACTCCCAACGCTGACGGAGGCCTCGCTACGCACCTCCATTTCGTCGACCTCCGACATCCGCTTTTCGGAAGGTCGTTCCCCGCGCGCGTATTTATTTCAATTCCAAAAACACAATTTAAATTTGACGAAGACGCGATATCGCGCTCCGTATGCCCAATTGATTACTAAATTTCTCCGCCTCGCCTATAAAAATTTTGCGTTCGAACGTCGGGCGCAATGCACGCCCGACCGTGTCGATGTCTCGCCGCGGACAAAAAAATTTGTCCGACGGGTTCAAATCCTACACTCCTGACACCACTTGTTACGCAACCGTGATTAACACCACAGTTACGGATGGCCGATTGCGAGACTTTACACTCCCGAGGCGAAAACTCAATAGCGGATTCCAATCAAGCACAAACGCGCGGAATGGCGGGACACAGCGAAAGCTCCGCAACCTTACCTATTAAAATCAAACACCCAGGAAACTGCGTTCAGATATATACAAAAATAATACAAGGATTTATTAAATAAAAGCAAAGACAGTGACAAAGCAACGCCGGTAAATCTAATATCCTAGATCGGGACGTCCCCACACGACTGACAGCAAACACAAAACGAGGGAGATGAATTACGAAAAGAATACGTCACGTCGTTCAAAATGTACGCGGATGCGGGCTTATCTTGTCTGTCTTTCGTCGTCTTTGTGGCGGCCGTCCAACACCGCTCCTTTCGGCCCGATCGCACACCACGAGGTCCCTCGCTCCAAGTCCCACAAGGCCGAGCACCACGCACCAAAAAGCACCATGCGTCGACGACCTCCAACGCGGGCACAACTCCAGAACCAAGAGGAATGGCGAAAAGGAGGAGAGAGCGCGCAGGTGCAACTGCACGCCTCGTCCTTCCAACTCGCTCCAAGACTGGTCTCGCCTGCACTCGGTTCAGCGCGCCTCCGAACTGCTCTGCTCTCAACTTACACCGGGATTGCTAGCAGCCAACTGCCAACGAACTGCCCGTGCCAACTCCCCAACGAACTCTCTACGAACTGGTCTGTAATGGCGTCCGACCGTCGCTCATATCTCTGGCCGATGACGTCACATTGGCGCACTCCTCAGCCAATCAAAAGCCTCCCAACTCGCCGGCTCGCCCAGGTCACGCCCTCTGCACAATCACTCCACGCTCCCCGTCCGCGACCCCGCAGTCCTTGTGTTATAACACGTGCCAGGCGAGGTTTGTAGGCCTTGGAGGTGTAAACGGTGGCGGCCAATTGTGGCGGTGTTTTTGGCCTGGTTTCCTGTCCATTTGTTCCGAAGTCATTGTCAGGGAAAGGAATTATTTAATGTTGCGCTAAGGACCTAACTAATGTTTATGTGGTTTGCAGTGCCATAATGGACAAAGGTTTGACTACTAGGTGAAACTCACAGGGGCGTTACCTTTAATCCCTCACTATTTAACACTCGAACCTCCAGGTAGATCCACAATCATACAGCTTCCCCCGACAAACGCCTAAACATCAAGAACTTATTACATGTAGAGTCCCTGTCACGACAGCCGAATACCTACCTATTCAGATCTACCTAGCTCTAGATGTTGCTCTACCAAATTCATAACAATATATATATATATGTATATATATATATGTATATATATATATATGTATATATATATATATATATGTATATATATATATGTATATATATGTATATATATATATGTATATATATATATATGTATATATATATATATATATATATGTATATATATATGTATATATATATGTATATATATATGTATATATATATGTATATATATATGTATATATATATGTGTATATATATGTATATATATATGTATATATATATGTATATATATATGTATATATATATATGTATATATATATGTATATATATATGTATATATATATGTATATATATATGTATATATATATGTGTATATATATATGTATATATATATGTATATATATATATGTATATATATATATGTATATATATATATGTATATATATATATATCCCGGATCCCTACTTATTATACATGGGGTTTCTTCCTATTCACGACAGTCGGAGCACACGACCTATGCAATTCGACCTGGACTAAGGTAATCACTGCCTACCATATATATATATATATATATATATATATATATATGTTCAAAACACACCTGGTCACAAGTGTGCCGCACTGACCGGGTCCTCAGTCGGGGTCCTCAGCATCATCCCGTTTCGGCCCTTCAACCTCGATACGGTCAGCTAAGGTGGGCCAGCAGGGGCACATACACATCCACATGCAGCAACTGCACCTGGATGCGTACATACCCCCACCCAATATATATACATATATATTGTTGTGGATCTGCTGCCGGCCTTCTCCCCTTACCAAGGGGGGATTAGTCCCCTTGTCTTTGACTGACCTGGCGCGACCCAGGACCTATCACGTCCCTTCCGGACAGCGCTAAATAGGGTTTCAGGACCAAATTCACTGTTACCTAAGTACTAGCGCTGCCCCGAAACGAGGAGATAAACCGCGCATGAACCACGTGTGTTGGTGATACACCGAGCGGTTTGTGTACACGTGATTCGCGCTATTATCTCTTGCTAGACCCGATTGGAGCGATCGTATTCATACCACGCTTAGTCAATGGAGAAATCGCAGGTACGATCAAATCAGGAAAGAAAGAAAGAACAAATGGTTTAATTACTATTGCACGTATTTACAGCACAGGATGCAGAGACACAGAGCAGCTTATACAGTATTATTCTTAATCCCAAGGACACAGGCCCATCTCACACACACACTCACACGGGGATTGCAGATGGCAGGACGGTGTTCAGCGTGTCCAGGGATGGCTCCCGTGCAGCTCTCTCCGGCCCCTGGCACGTCCTTTGGAGATGGAAGTCGGTGAAAGCAGGAGCTCGCCGCGTGTCGTCTGAACGGAGTGGGTTATCACGGGGCGAAATGGTAGGGAGCGGACTTTGGCGCGGCTGGCGGTTATTCACTTGCGGCTATGGCCGCGCTTACTCGCGTGGCTGGAAATGCGCTATATGCGTTTACCGGCACGTCTGGCTGCGCCCCTGTACTTGTACGGTTCAACGCCTCTTCTTCTCTCTCTCTGCGCATGTCCTCAAACAACGCGCGTATCCTCTGCAAGTCCTTTGCAACGCGCTTATCCTCCGCAAGTCCTTTATGAGCAAGTCTCTCCCAACAAGTCCTTCTCAACAAGTCCTTCTCAATCAAGTGTTCCCGCGCTCGTCCTTAAACAAAAACCCTTCAAGTCCTCTCAAGGGCTTTGCGCAGTGGGTTATATAGGCACGCCCCGTGAAACCTCTGGAACTCACCAGACGCGCTTCACCACCCCCTCTCACGCCATTCCGCTCGAGCTCTGATTGGCTGGTGGCTATTACCGTCATCGCCTCGCCGCTCCCGACCTCAACGCCGCCCCCACCTTTTTAGGCCTTCCTCGTGTTACTCGACTAGTGGTCAGCCGAATGGGGCGCGGGCTGGATTACGCTCGTAGAGGTAGAATTGGAGGGTGGATGCAAAATGAATGGGGCCTACTCTCCTGTCTTTACACAACGCAGGCACTAAGAGGGGAAATAGCCTATTCTTACACATACTAAGACATAACTATACTACAAATGGGCCTATATGTTGCTCGTGTGACTAACTATGGGGGGCAAACCTTTAACCTTTAATGACTTCAATGTGCCAATCTCAAAACCGCAGCAATATAATTATATATACACAAAGAATTAAGTTAAGCACCCCCCCCCGTTTTTTTACAACCTCGCACATTACAAGTTTGTTGTCGTCAAAACAGTGTAATATACCCATGATATTGCTATATTTTCTGGAGAAGTGATATTATGGTCACATAAAAACATAACAATCATGCCGTTTTCAATATTTTATTCTGAATAATTTAAGGTGAAATTTTTTGGGAATTTTAGGCATATTTGCACCTCAATTTAAGTATGGAGCTATAGGTCCATCACGGACAGTGTGGATGACGTTTATGTTTTCTAACGTACAGTCATTGTTCTGAGAAGACCTCTAGCGATCTTTGCGTCAATAACGTGTGTAGGACCCACGTGATCGGATCACTGACTCAACCCTACGTCTCATAGACCCTGTAAGCCGTCGTATGCGTTGCTGTGGCAGGTTGTTCCATTCCCGATGTAATGCACGTTCCAATTCATCCAGATTGGCTATTGGAGGGACCATCTTCGCAATTTCTCGTCCCAACATGTCCCAAACGTGCTCGAGGGGGTTCAGGTCAGGACTGTACGCAGGCCAGGGGATGGTTGTCACAGCACCTTGCTCCAGCAAGGCTCGGACGCGTCTCGCACGGTGAGGCCTGGCGTTGTCATCCATGAAGATGGGTCTCCTGGCGAGGGTGTGGTCATCGAAGTGCGGGATTACGGTGGTATTCAGGATTTCCTCGGCATATCGCTCTCCGTTGAGGTTACCTCGCACAGTTATCAGGTCCAACTTACAGTCATGGGAGAAGCATCCCCAGACCATAATCGAGCCACCACCAAAGGGTACCGTTGGTTGAATGTTTTTAGGTGCATACGCGGTGTTTTTGTGGCGCCACACCCGAACACGCCCATCTGTCACGTACAGCAAGAACCGGCTTTCATCCGACCAATGAACTCGCCTCCAAGACCGGATGTTCCATCCACGTCGCGCTAGGCACCATGCCAAACGCTCCCTCTGATGTCGTTCGAGTAGCCTTGGACGCTTGATCACTCGTCTTGACCTTAAACCGGCCGATTTCAGGCGGTTCCTCACGGTACGGTGACATAGCCTTCTGTTGGGCAGCCAGTTGTCCTTCAGGAAATGGCTCGAGGCGAAGGGATATCGTCGCACCAGTCTCAAAAGCGCTCTATCTTGGCGGACTGTTGTCACGCGAGGTCTTCCAGACCTTGGGCGGTCCTTCACCGCATCCGTTTCCTGGTGTTTCTGCACCAACCGACTGATCACCGAATGGTGGTAACCAAACGTTCGAGCTACAGCTTTTCTGGACATTCCGGACTCGATCATGCCTATTATCCGCCATCGTTCTCCGTCCGACAACCGTCTACGAGCCACCATTACGAGAAAATGACCATGTAACCCCCACACGAGCTCAGGCGTGACTTGCAATAACCCGTGATGATAGTGCATTTACAGAAAATCACGACCACGTGGATGATAACACGTGCTGCACGAGCGATGGGCGTCACAGATGAGTGCACTCATCTGCATTTCATCAATGGATAATTGCTAATGTCATACCAATCATTATTTGATCTCACATACCTTAGAATATATGCCAATGTATACATATACACAAAGAATATATATTAGGGGGTGCTTACCTTAATTCGTTGTGTAGGGGTGCTTAACTTAATTCTTTGTGTATACATACATACATACACACACACACACACACACACACACACACACACACACACACACACACACACACACACACACACACGTAGAGGCATGAAGCCTAAGGCGTATAGGTTGACACGTACTGTGTCGTTGGAAGATCTGTAACATCTATGCTTTTGTTATTTGATGATCATTTTAACAATCGGTTTGTTTGTGTTTCACACTGAATGAAAAACTTAAACGTAGAGCATGGCGATTGTGATATATGACAGGATCGACTCCAAGTTCAGCCTGAACGACATTGAAATCAAAATGCCGGAGTGTGGATTCAGCCATTGTACGCCGTAATGACATCAGACGTAATCACATCGCGCTGTCCTGTGACCAGATTCTCAGCTCTGATTGGTATACGTTTGAGGAGACATACATACATACATACATACGGACGGACAAACACTGTTCTAGACTGCTTTGCCCTATGGGCTATGCCGTAAAAATCCATCAAGGTGACCACAAGCTGGAACGGTGCTAAATAATTTACTAAACCCAATTTGTTTGATGTTATTCTTGTATTTTAAGTCTAATCTCTCAACACAGTTTGGGAGAGTTTGATTTACATTTATGGGATGAAACAATTGTTCGTGTTTGAGGCCAGATGGCAAGGATAAATAAAAGAATTCAAATTATCTCTGTGTGAATCTCCTACTTGTACAGTATATACCTGTGAAGTATTCTGGTGTTGTGCTGCTTCGTTGTACACTCTATGCCAAGCACCAATTAAACGTGGACAAATTTATGTAACAACATTCAAACAGACCAGAATTGTAATAACAAATACTTATATCTTTTGAACAATCACAGGCAGCTGAGGCTTGTGAATCAACATCTGAGTAAAATGAAACCTGGTGCTGAGAGTGAACACCAACTGAGACATGAAGACTCTGAATGTAAGCCCTGAACACCCTTGGGTTCCTTCATCTTCTTTCAGTTTGGTGCTGTTGGAGGGATCACTGATGGTTGCTAAAATATGATTCAATGAAGGCTGGAAGGGCATATATATATACCAGCGGGGTCACCCGTGGGAATCCCACGGGCATGGATGTGTGTGACATTTCGACATATTGAGTTAGATGCTGCGCCTGCACATTCAGTTATATAAAATGGTTACTGGCAATTGATCACATCCACAAATGATGTAATCCACACAATTTATGTACTTCACATAACGTTAATAGGAATACATGCCCGTGTAGATGGGAAATACAGTTTGTTTGAAATAAATCACAAATATCAGAAGAAAGTTTTTAAAATTTAGAACTATTCTCACTCAGAGTTAAACATCACCGTAATATTATGCGGTTGCTTCAACGTTTTCGGTGAATTATATGTCATTCCCATCTACACGGGCATGTATTCCTATTAACGTTATGTAAAGTACATAAATTGTGTGGATTACATCATTTGTGGATGTGATCAATTGCCAGTAACCATTTTATATAACTGAATGTGCAGGCGCAGCATCTAACTCAATATGTCGAAATGTCACACACATCCATGCCCGTGGGATTCCCACCCGTGGGAATCCCACGGGCATGGATGTGTGTGACGAATTTTAAATATATGTCGACTGTTATTTTAGGCGGTGTATTTTCGTTTATCATCATGGCGCGATTTAAAAATATATATCTCTGCATTTTCCTCTCCAATACCTCCTCACACTTTACACACACACCGGCCCATGTTTACATATATACACACACACACACACACACACATATACACCCACACACATATACACTTACACACACACGTACATCGACACACACACACACACACACACACACACACACACACACACACACACACACACACACACACGTATATGCACATATGTATACACATATATGCACATTATACACATATATACATCTCCACACACACACACACACACACACACACACACACACACACAGACACACACAGACACACACAGACAGACACACACAGACACACACAGACACACACAGACAGACACACACAGACACACACAGACACACACAGACACACACAGACACACACACGTATAGACACATACACACACACAGACATGCATTTTAAGGCCATTTTCCCTGCTAGAGCGGGGGTTAGCCTACATACACATACACACACATATATATATACACACACACACACACACACACACACACACACACACACACACACACACACACACACACACACACACACACACATACACATACACATACACATACACATACACATACACAAAAACAGACACACACACACACACAGACACATATACACACATACACACACACAGACATATATATATATATACACATACAACAACAACATGCATTTTAAGGCCATTTTCCCTGCTAGAGCGGGGGTTAGCCTACATACACATACACACACACATATATACACACACACACACACATATGGACGCGCACACACACACACACACACACACACACACACACACACACATACACACACACACACACACACGTACACACACACGTACACATGTCCCACATGTATATATCCCACATCCCACATGTATATACATGTTTAAAGTGTACGTGCCCTTCCCCCCTCCCCCGCCCGGCAACGCTGGGTACTTCTGCTGGTAACTAATAAAATAAAAAAGAAGAAATATCTCTCGGTAATTTCATGAAACTCGGTGGAATTGGATGAAATTCGCTCGGTGAATTCACTCGGTGTATTCGGTTCGGCTCGGTTCACTCGGTTTAAAGAAAAAGCGATAATGTCGACATGTTGCTGTCTGTGTATGATACTTGTTGGCTGTTGGGCGGTGTTGGGCGGTGATATGGTGTATTTAAAAAAATATATCTCTGCATTTTCCTGCGTTGCTGACACCGAGTCGTTCTTCATCGACTGTGTCATTCATTTTGGAAATGGAAGTTTCCACGCAACGCATGAATTGTCACGAGTCAAGAGGAAGTGTCTCGTCATCATCAAATGACAAATATATTACATTGTGAAAATTAAAGATTTCAAATCAACCTATTTAAAGTGTATGCGCAAATAACTAATAAATAAAGAAACGAAGAAATATCTCTCGGTAATTTCCTGAACCATATTTTACTTCCGGCTAATAATGTTGAATGAAATAAAAACGAAGAAATATATGTCGTTTTGTGACGACTGTCATCAAAAGTAAACGGTGAATTCACTCGGTTTATTCGGTTCGGCTCGGTTCACTCGGTTTAAAGAAAAAGCGATAATGTCGACATGTTGCCGTCTGTCATGTTGGGCGGTGTATGATACATATTGGGCGGTTGGGCGGTGGGCGGTGATATGGTGTATTTAAAAAAAAATATCTCTGCATTTTCCCGCGTTGCTGACACCGAGTCCAAAACCATCGATAAAAATGAAATCATATGGTGAGTTAGATTGGAGATAAAGGCGTGAGAGAGACTCAATGGCCTTGAAGTTACAGGCTTTGAGAATTCATTTCGTTCTATAAACGGCAACTTTCATCGGATTTTCTTCCCGTTTTTTTCAACCGAGTCTAAAACAATGTTAGCGACTGTGAAAAATGAAATGATATATCGAATTTGATTTGAAATAAAACTGGGAGAGAGAGCAAGACACCACGGGCCTACAAAACAAGCCTCAAAGCTATGCGAGTTAATAAAATGGTGGATATTTGTTTACATGAAGCGAAGGCTCTCCCAGAATGGGTGGAGCTATGGGTGGAGCTACTCTGCAAACCGAGTAAGCCACACCCCGGACAGACGCCCAACAGACAGACAGACAGACAGACAGAATCATCTACGGCTATTATAATAGAGATATGAATGAATGAATGAATGATAGTTTTAAGGCCATTTTTCCCCGCTATAGCGGAGGTTAGCCTTGCGGGCCCCATGACAATCATGGTTCCCTGTTTGAGGCAATGTTTTTATGGCCGATGCCCTTCCTGACGCCAACCCTTGGTCACGCTCTTACGATGCGCAGGGATACAGTGTGCCTATTCTGAATCGGGGTACACACCGTGATCATTCATCCCAGCAAGCTGGTACTCAATTTGCCGACCTCGGAAGGATGACAGGCTGAGTTCACCCCCCTGGCGTTAATTCAGCGATCGACCGGGATTCGAACCCAGGATCCTAGGATCCCAAGCCGGCACCCTAACCGCTAAGCCAACGCCAGGCTTTATATGTGTGTATGACTGGCTCTGGCAAAAGCAGACATTTGGGGGCAAAAATCAAGATTTGGATAACATCTGATTCCCCATGCTTTTCTCTTTCATTTGATACATACATTGTGTTAATTGGATGAAAATTAACGAAGTTATCATATTTTAATGACAATTAAACACACACATGTGTGCCCTCACACACACACAAACACACAAACCCAAGCCCTCTTCCCCCCAGGCCCTCTCCCTCCAAAAACATCTCCCGATGTACCTGCTCTCAAATGTTGTGTTTGTGTGCTTCCCCTTCTCTCCCCATCTTGTCTACCGCTCCCCTTTTTATATACTTTGTTTGCTTGTTTGTTTGATTTGTTTGATTGATAAATGTTAGCTCTTTCAAGAGCCTCGATTCTGTATACAAAAAAAAAAAAATCTCTTTTCATTACAAACAGCATCATTTCAATCATACATTAATACTATAACAAACTAGAACGCCACTCAATAGAGAGCATACCTCCGCCAGGTGAACGGTTTACGTTTTGTATCCCAGAGTAGACCAGAAAATCACAATACAGAATCACATTTCATCAAAATAATCCGTCCACAACTTTTTGACTTATCCTGATATATATCGTTTTTGTCCCTATCTCCCAATGGTGAAGAATCACTGAAAAAATTCTACTAGCCGGATCTGGATCCGGATCTTCACCAAAATTGAATGAATTCTTCCTCGTCGCACACACAACCTGTCCAACAAGTTTCGTCCAAATCCATCCATAACTTTTTGAGATATCCTGCTATATGTTGGTTTTTGTCCTATCTCTCACTGGTGAAGAATTACTTACTAAATTAAATAATTCTCACATCCGAATCCATATTCAGATCTTCACCAAAATCGAATCGATTCTTCCTTGTCACACGCACAACCTCTCCACCATGTTTCGTCCAAATCCGTCCATATCTTTTTGACATATCCTGCTATATATCGTTTTTGGCCCGATCTCCCTATGGTGAAGAAACACTTAAAATCTCAACATTTCATCCTTGTCACATACATTACGTCTCTGCCAAATTTCGTCAGAATCCTTCCACAACCTTTTGAGATATCTTGTTCACAAACAGACAGACAGACAGACAGGGGTGAAAACATAACCTCCATCCACCTTTGGTGGCGGAAGTAAATGCTGTGTTAAATCACAATTGTATCGAGATATTA
Organism: Myxine glutinosa; assembly: GCF_964187855.1. Lineage (NCBI taxonomy): Eukaryota > Metazoa > Chordata > Myxini > Myxiniformes > Myxinidae > Myxine > Myxine glutinosa. The sequence continues at coordinate 41,902,402 of NC_136267.1, forward strand.
TCAAACCAGCCCATTGTCGTCATCTGTTCAGGTCCAAATTTGGGAGCAGGTCCGTATCGAGCCAATTTCAAAATCATAATTTTATTGAGGAATTTATGAAACCTCCTACCTCGTTTCAACATCCGCTGGGACCCCAAAACGTTCCGCAGAAGGTTTGGCCGGGCGAGCCCCAAAACGGAGTGAGTAGTTTTGGGATGGACAGATACTCCCGTTTTATATTATAGATAATTTAATATCCAGGTACACCTAAATGTGCTGTGGCATTTTGTGGCTCATATATTGGGTATAATGCAATCTGAGCAACGAAAAATATAATGTAATGTTCGAAAATGTCCTCGATGAAGGAAGTAGAATGGGTGTGGTTGGAGATTTATAGTGGGAATTGGAGGATAACAACTGTGCAAGTTTATCAACCACTTTTAGTTTAAGCATGTATTTGGTTCTTGATGTCATCTCGTTGTGATTTGGTTTTTTTGTGGAGATAAGAGATGACACTGTACTACCACCTATTACATGATACCAAGTGTGGTGTCTGTCTGTGCGTTTGTATTTTCGCACGTTTGGCTGTCCCTAGTTTCTGCCGGCCAAATCCCACGCTGCGAAAAGCTCTGCACGTCGGCAAAGCTCAACATTCAACCCGAAGAAATGCATGATACCAAATGAGATACATTTTGAGCGTGTAAATGCAACATGCAATCACAGTTTGTTCATTAACAGTGCATTAATACGACCTCAGCTCAGCCTCAAGGAGGGCCTCAAGGAGGGCCTTGATGTACGCACACTCTCCTCTAAGCTGTCTCGCCTGGGTTTGAATCTCGACCCATCTATAAACTGTCATCCCAATGTTTCACAGACTGGGTGAATCATCATTGTGTGTGCCGTCCCTACGATGGAGTTAAACTGGGCATTGGAGTTAAACTGGGTGTCTCGTCTACCGATATTAGTTGATGGATGTTAATGATCCCCACCCTGTTCTTCGCGAAGAGTGGGCGAGCTATCGGCAGCACAATAAGCAAATTCCTGCCCGAACTTCTGATGGGAAGGTAATGGCAAACCACCCAGTATAATCCTTGCTCAGGAAGCTGCTTTGGTAGCACTGATGCTCTGTGACAAAGTATGAGGATTATCACAAAGTTGAACAAACAATCTCAGCGTTGTTAATGTACAGTTGCCTAAACTGAAGGTCTTTGAACAAAGATTGTGACCTAAAAATAACATTTAATATTAAACTTCAAAGAGGTCCAAAATAGGCTTAAATTAAACTATCGGTGGACACAATGACATAATTTGTTAAGAGTTAGAGTGACCGCTCAAAAGGACAGAGAACAGACATAGAGAGAGGGGTGGAGAGAGAGGGGTGGAGATAGAGGAGTGGAGAGAGGGAGAGAGGGGTGGAGAGAGAGAGGTGGCAAGGTTATAGAGATGGCAAGGTGAGAGAGGTGGCGAGGTGAGAAGTTACCTTCTGTATCCATCCTGTCCACCGCATTCCTCCGCACCCCATTGCTTGCCCAAACCTTCCTCTATTCTGTCCTTCAACTCTGCTTTTGATGTCCTCCCCCTCTCTGCTGTTCCTTTTGTGCTGTTGCGTCTTTATTCGTTTAGTGATCTAGGTCTTCCATGAGCTTTGACTCTGTAAACAAAAAAAAATGTCATAGGTTAGCAACCATTGTGCAGGCTTGATGGATTGAATGGTCTTTCTGTGTTGAAGTTCCTTGGAAAGGGAGGTCATCGATTACAAAATGCGAACTATGGTGCCTGTCGATGTGTTCGGCTGTCTCCCGTTTATGGAGGCCGCTTCCTGTATTGTGTTTGAAAAGATCAACATTCACTTTGGAAATGATGGGAAAACAGGCATGAATAATGTTGATGCCAAATTTTATTTTGCAAGCAGGATATTTTGTCCTCATTTTAGACATACAGTCACGTGAAAAAGTAAGTACACCCCATGTAAAGTTTTGACTTTTTCAACATATTTCAACATACAGCTATTTGATCTTCATTTCAACAATATTGAGAGATAAAGGTGATATAATGTAACAAATATCATGAATCATTTACATTTTGTAGTCCATTTTATAATTTAAAAAAACATCAATGCAAATTTCGCATGTGGAAAAAGTAAGTACACCCTTGGCTCTAATAGGTGGTATTGTCCCCTTTGGCAGAAACAACCTCAAGTAGGCGTTTCTTATAACCGTCTACCAGTCTCTGACATCGACTGGGAGAAATTTTTGCCCCTTCTCCATGCAGAATTCTTTCAGCTGTGCGATGTTTGAGGGGTTTCTTGCATGCACAGCTCGTTTCAAATCTCCCCACAACATTTCGATGGGATTTAGATCCGGGCTTTGACTTGGCCA